>NW_025111139.1:0-126025 GCF_015476425.1 Leptopilina heterotoma
AACCATTCAACAATTTATAAGAATATTATTACAAAACATAAAGAAGGTGATTACTCCAAGTCTTCGACTCGGAGTGATCGCCTTCTTTATATTTTGTTATAATTTAAATTACCATGAAATTTTCAAAAAGAAATTTTATTATTTATCAAAATCTAATAAAATCCTTCGCAAGAATTCAATTATTTTCAAAAAGTAGTAAATTTTCTCAACAAAAAAAATTCTCATAAAGAATTTTATCAACAAATTTTTAAATAATTCAATTATTTTGACAAATTTTAATGAAATTTAAGAATAATTATATTTATCGAAGAATTTAATCAGAATATTGTATCAAAAATTAATTAAAATCCTGCGATGAGTTTCATTATTTATAAAAATAATGAATTCATGCGACGAATTTTATAAAACTCTTTTTAATTAATTGAATTTCTGTGACGAATTTTATTATTTATGGAAATAATGAATTATTTCAAAGAAATTTATTAAATATTTTATAAATTATTGAATTCCTGTGAATTTTTAACGAGAATTTTATTCAAGTTTTTAAAAATAATTGAATTTCGAAGAAGAATTGTACTATTTAAGAAGATGATACTGAACTGACGTAACTTTTCAAAAATTCAATTTTTTTTTTATTATTTTAACTAAATTTTTTTTATCAATTTAGTATTTTGAAAATTGTAAAAATGATTCATTAAATCACGTATGAGTCATAATTTTATGATAGTTTTTGTAAAATTAAGTTATTAAAAAAAAAATTATTGTCTGAAATAGAAAAAATTCAAGGTTTTGTATTAAAATTCGTGGTAATTCATAGTTTACGAGACAAACAAAAAAAATATCAAATTTCAGAGTTTTTTCATGAATTTTTAAAATTCAATTTTTCCAGTACATTTGCTAAAAATCCCTGACTTTTCCCTGAATTCCCTGACCTGTGGCAACCCTGGACTCAATTACTATAAAAATGACAAGAAATATAAAAATACTTATAATTTATTTGCAAATGACTTCGCAAATTTTTTTTGTTAAATTATTTTCAATATAATTACCGAAATTTTAGTTTCATAAAAAATGCATAATCATTTATCTAAAAAATTAAATCATATTTAGGAAAGTAATTATCCTATGATCTATTTAATTTAATAGTTATTATATACTTACAGTCAGCAAGATTAAGAACTGCATTTGAATGCGGTTTTGCATTTGACTGATTTCCTCCATTATTAGACGGCATACCATTGTCACCAGCTGAATCTTGCAATAAATTTGAATCTTGTGGTTCCTCTTTATCTAGGAGTTTGAGTTTACCTCTTCAGGATTAGAGACTGTCAAATAAAAAATGAAATATTTTCAATTAAAACTCTAACAATTTAATTGTATTTAACGATAAATCTTTTACAATTAAAATATTGGTACAAAATTTTGTTAAAAATGTCTGATTTCAAATTTAAATTTGATGATTTTTTTTTATCAAATTTTATAGAATTCAATTAGTTTCAAAATTTTCAATTAAAATTCTTTAAATTTTTATTTTTAATTATTTTAAACATTTTCAATTAAAAATTTCAAAAATTGAATTTTGTTTGAAAAATTATTCAAACATAGTTTTTAAAATTTCACTTTAGTTACAAGTCACTTTACAAAAATTAAAATAAGTTAGATTTTATATAAAAAAAAGTTATTTTCTTACAAAATATATATAAGAAAATTGAAAAAATTATACTTTTTTGACAAAAATAATGGAAAAAAATCCAAAAACAGTCATTCTGAGAATGTTTCATTAAAAATAAACAAAATTTTTGTTCCTTTGTAAGGCCTAAAATAATTGTAAAAAACATATCTTTTAATTTCAAAACTTCTGACCTTTAAAATGATTTATATAGTTAATATTTAAAATGGTATTTTACTTGGAGCTGTTAAGGCTTCCTCTATCTTCGCAGATGCCGAAGATGTATCCAAAAAAAAATGTTCCTTTACCGATATAGTCGACTGAAATTTAAATTTTTATTTCGTGTTTCCCTCATTGCTTTCTTCCTTTCTGTATTTCTGCTCTTCGAATTAACGGACGTTCCATTTTCGTTCCCATCAGCATGTGAAGAAGATACGGCCACAATTTGTTCTCTCTTTAAGGTTAATGAATATTTCGTCACCCTTTAATGCCTTATTTCTGAATTTTTCCAGTAGTTTTCTCGTCGGAAATTATATTTAATTTAACCTCTGAAAGATTATTACTCATATTATTATTTAATCGATATATATTTTATTAATAATTCAATGTTCAATTAAATTAATTTACTTTATTACAGAAAAATACTTTAATTTTTTCTTTTGTAATTTATTTTTAAGGATCTAAAAATTATAATAATATACGTTACCTAGAAGTTCTTTTTTAATATTAACACTGGAAAAAATGGGTGATGATTGTGACCATCTATTTTCGTTCTGCTTTGTGCAATAATGGAATTTACTGCGATTCCTTTCGAGGTTGGAATTTTCCACGCTTTTGATATAACATCGCTTAATAGTAAACAATGTTTTTCCTCTTCATTGACATTATTGGCCATGTAAATATTTATTAACCTGGAATCAGGATCTTCATATAGGCTGCCTTTGAAACAAAGCCTATGTCCAACTATCTTAATGTCCTGACCACCCAATTGCAAAATGTTTTCTACTATTAAGAATGTTCCATCCTTTAGCATAACACAATTATTCCTAATATCATCACAATTTATTGAAAATCCTTTGGTTTTTAAATTTTGTATTGTTTAGGAATATTTGTTAGGCAGTCTTGAGTTAATGGTCCTCTATTGTGAGCATGATCTAGAATAAATTCTTCAGTTGCATAATTCTTCAGTTTTTGAATGTTTTTCGACCTCTGCATACCTTCTAGCAAGTTGCTGTAACGGTTTATCTCCCTTTCTGATCATCCTTTTCACAGTCCCCATATAATTTTCAAATTTAAAGGCGCTGAAATTTCCTAGAGCTCCAAATCGTTTAACATCTGCACAAAGTTGCAACAAGTTGTGCACATTGTAGGAAATGAATTCTTTTCCATAAAGAGAATCGAAGTCTGTTACAAACAATTGTAACATTTCGTGTGCTACATCAATATTTCTAGGGTCGCAAATATGTCTGTCACTTGATAAGATAGAAATTGCTGTATGCAGTAAGAGAAAATGAGAATAAAGCTCGCTAGAAAATCCTTCAACGTTTTGCAATACAATGACACCTGCATACAACAAAAATGTGCGAAATTCTGTTGCTTTCCAGAATTTATATTCCCATAAAGTCCCTTGGCCTTCTATTAAACTCAACGGGAATTGTATTTCGCAACAGAAGTAGTCGATTTGATATGTGTTTAAGGCATCGGAAGATATTTTTACTTTTGATTTACGGAGAACCCACAGAAGAAATTAGTTTTTTTCGTGACTCCAAGCAAAACTAAGTGCATATAGTCCAAAGGAATGCAACTGATACAGCCAAATCCAGGAAGCTTTGTAAGAACAATTTCAACATCTGTTTCAAAGCTATTATATTTATTGCGTTTAAAATCCTGGTCCGTTTTTAGCGCAAATGGTCCTATACCAGGAAAACAAACTTTTCCCTTCTTCTTCTTTCCTCTTGTTGATGGTGGCGGTCTATGGCATACACCTGTTATTAGACACTTGGGACAAACAGTCGTATCCAGTGTGTCCTTTTAAATACAAAATAAATGATTTTGCAGGGGCCGTCGCAAATTATAGCTTCTATAGTAACATTATGATTCTTCACGCCTTTTCACAAACGTTGATTGCTTCTTGAACAAAAGAATTAAGAAATTCGTTTGCATCTATTGGTTTCTTCGTCCCGTAGAAAGCACCGACAGGATACACGATCTCAGAATTTACTTCGGAGCACAATATAAGCCAGAAAGTATTTTTTCCCACTATTCGAAATTGGAACACCATCTACATTTATCATTAATTTTACTTTTTGATCTTGCACACCTTTTATTTCTTCTTTCAATAAGTATGTTCTCAACTGCTCTTTCCAAACCAAAGTGGTGATACACACCATCACTCATTTCAGCACATTCTGTTTTTCTGAGGGTTCCTAACAACGTCCTTGCATCTACTGGTAAACTGGAATCAATACTCTTAGCAAGAGTAATAAAGCTGAAAGGGCAATTAAAGTTATGTGGAACTTTAATGCCCATTCTCGGAGCTTGGCTGAGAACGTATTTTCCTTTAAGGTGTTTCATCCCGATATAAAAAATCTGATAATTCCAAGTCATCTTCGCCAAGATCACTATCGGTCTTCCTGGTGTCTTCATTACATGTGATTTCCGAATCACTATCAAAATTGTAATTATTGTCAGAGTCGAAATCTAAAAACAAACTTGTCACTAACATTGGATTCCATTTCACAAGGCTCGTTTTCAATACATGGTGCGTTAGAAATTTCATTATTGTCTGAAAATGATGATGAACACAAATTCAAGTCTATATTAACATTGCATAATTTTGATGGTGGTTCACTGTCAATAAAAGTAGGTAATTCGACATTAGGTAAAAGTGATGAAATATTTGAGACTTCTCCAATACTTGTTTCGAGTGGAGTCGATGAACTATGCTGAGATTGCACGAGATTGCAATCGTTTAACAAGCGTTCTTGAACTATTTTTCGAAAGCGACGTGAAGAAATGCCATATTTTTTCGGTGGTTGTTTTTTCATGATTTTCCCCATGGTTACTAAAATTTATTTAAAACATAATAATTTTTAATATATTCAATTATTTTCTGAAATTCTTATACATTGAAAATTTTACAGAATTATAGTGTAAATACAAGGAAAAAATAAATTTACCAGATATTACAAAACGGTCACACAGTACGGATACAGCTTATTACAATACTGAGTTTCGTAAAGTGTAAGGAATATTTCAGGATCAAGTATAGAAATTTCGTAGTTTATACTGAATATTTCTAAAGTTTATCCTGAAATATTCTTTACACTTTACAAAACTCGGTTTCGTAATAAGCTGTATCCGCTACTCCGTTAAAGTTTGGTAAAATCTGCTAAATTAATTTTTTCCGAGAGTTTCTTAAAATTTATTTATTTTAAATAATTTATATATAAATTTTAAAAATTAATTTTTTTATAAAATGGTCTGTTCTTTATAAATAAATTGTAAATATTTTTAGGACCAAAGAAATATTTGATAGTTTCTCTTGAAGTAACTACATTTATATTGATATATCACTAACGTTTTTATTTTTAAAATAACAATTACAGGGATCGGATCGTCTTTAAGACTAAAAGAAGTCGCTTTAGTCGCATAAATTTACAACAAAAGTCAAGAAAAGTCACATAAAATTTCCAAAAAAGTTGGAAAAAAGTCGCATGAAATTTTAGAAAAAACGACAAAAAAAACACTAAATTGTCAAAATTGTAAAAAAAATCACATTTCTCAACAACAGATACATTAATATCAAACAATCAGGAATAAAATTTAATAAAATTCATAGCAAAATTTTAATTAGGTATTTTTAACATTTTTTAAAAATTCTCTTTAAAATGTCAATTATTTTTATAAATAATAAAATTCTTCTCCGAAATTCAATTATTTAACAAAAATTTTAATAAAATTCTTGTCGAAATTTCAATTATCTTCATAAATAATAAAATTCTTCTCTGAAATTCATTTATTTTCAAAGTAATAAAATTCTTCACACCAATTCAATTATATTCAAAACATTTTATAAATAATAAAATTCATCATAAAAATTTAATTGTTTTTAAAAGTTCTGATAAAATTCTTTGCAAAATTCAATTATCTTCAAAAATAATAAAATTCTTCTCTGAAATTCAATTATTTGTAAAGAATTTTAATATAATTCTTGTCAAATTTTCAATTATCTTTATAAATAATAAAATTCATCCTAGAAATTCAATTATTTTCAAAATTTTTTTTAAATTCCTCGTTAAAATTTTTATTATCTTCATAAAATAATAAAATTCATCCTGGAAATTTAATTATTTTAAAAAGTTCTGATACAATTTTTTGCAAAATTCAATTATCTTCAAAAGTAAGAAAATTCTTGACAGAAATTCAATTATTTTCAAAATTTTTTTTTATTCTCTTAAAAATTTCAATTATTTTTGTAAATATCAACATTCTTCTGCAAAATTCAATTAGGTACTTACTAATATTTTATAAATTTCTTCCCAATAATTCAACTATTTGCATAAAAAATAATTAAAAAAATTTTTTTTTATAAAGTCTTAGAATTTAAATTAATGATTTTATCACTCGGTCATCTTTAATTATTATAAAACATGAAGACATCGATTGTTCCGAGTCGAAGACTCGGAGTAATCGATTTCTTCATGTTTTATAACAATTTTTTTATAAGTTGTTTAATTTCAAAAAGGTTTGAGTTTGAATCTTTTGAAGAATTTTAATTTCTATGGAAAAATAATAATTAAATATTTATTCAAAAAAGAAGTTACTGATGTTTTCAAAAAATTTGTAAATAAATGTAACAGAATATTTTTTTGACTCAAACTTTTTCCTTTAAATTTAAAAAAAAAATTTAAATTTCATTCGTATTTTCCTAAAATGAATCTCAAAAAAGTCGATTAGTCGCATTTTTTCACAAAAAAGTCGAAAAAAGTCGAAAAAGTCGCCCAATCCGAGCCCTGCAATTAACAAAATTTTCGGCTCTGAAAGGTCAAAATTTGTTTAGTGAAATTTTATCAAATGCATAGTTCTTGTTGGTCATAAAGAGAAATATATTTATATGTACTAGAAACAACAGTGGCATTTCACGTAAAAATAGGTTAAAAAAGGGGATTTTGAAAAACTCAAGAAAAAAAATTTGGCGCACATACGTTTTTTTTAAATTAGTGGTATCATATCGACGGGAATTAGATAAATTTGGTAAATTTAGTTCAGAGAGTAAATAACACAAATTAAAATTTTTTAACATCACGTTTTAGTATTTACTCACACATTTCAAATTTGTTTATTTTACTTTGGATTTCTGTATTTAAAAAGAAGGAAAATTTGAAAACCCCCAAAACACGTTTTTCTTTCTTTACCCAACTTTCTTGAGAAGTATGTCACGCTAGGTTATATTTGAGATCAGGGATCGTATTCAGGAGTGGAAAGTACATTGGAAACCATTATGTAACAAAGACTAAATTATTAAGTTAAATCGTATCAATGCAAATTGAAAAAGGAATATGAAAGTATGAAGTTAAAATTACATGCTTTAGTGTTTTTTGCAAAATTAAATATTATAATTTTTATTGTGTTAAAATTAATCTTTATAAATTATTAGTCCCTGCAATTAAAATAGACATAACTTAAAAACAGTGTCGGTAATTACAATAAATTTATTATTTCTCTACTTTTTATGAATTATCATTTACAAAAAGATTTTTGTTACTTTTAGAAAGTAACAAAATTTATAATAATTATTACTTGAACTAACTAAATGAATTACTTCTTTCGAAAACAAACTTTTGGTAAGAATATAACATGAACTTAAAATTAATTATTTGCTTACATTTTACACAATTAATGCTATATATCAACTCTCCGATTAATTGTAAGGCCATAAAAATTATTTTGGCCGATTTAGATTACAAGAAATATAGAAAAGAAATCTAGTTCAAAACAAAAATTCGAAAAAAAAAAAATTGAAAGTATTAGTATGTATTAGTAACTTTAGATTTTAGGGAAAACATTTTCTTTTATGAGAAATTAAGTAAAGAAAAGAAAATAAAAATAATAAAACCAAATAAAATAAACATGAAAAAGAAGAATGTTTAAATTTTCAAAGAATTTGATTAAAATACTTTTTAAAAGAATTATAATATATAACAAAAATTAATAATGAGTTTAGACAGAATCGATTTTCGGATATTAATATCAAAATTCTTATAAAAATTATAGGATTTCTGAAGGTCTGCATATACATTTTTTTTTTTTAATAAATTGAGAAAAGTATTTAGCATTTTTGAAAAAAAGTCGGAAAACGTCTACTCTACTCCAATACTATTCTTTTCTTACACTTTTGGATAATTTACATATTGAAGTATTGTTATATGGTCGTAAACAATTAAAATAAAATTGGTTTGCAATGATAAAATATAAAGTTTATATTAGCATTGAGATCATCAAAAAGTGCGTTATGATTTTGAGGTTAACTATACAAATTTTCACTTACAACTCATAAACTAGTTTCTCTGCTATCACAAATACTTTTGATTCTGTTCGTCAATTTAAACAATATAAAACCAAACCAAATTAAAAATAGAACATAAACATTACAAGAAAATAAAGAAAAGCACAAAGATAAACAAAACAAATTACAAGGCAAATTAGCGAAGCGCGAGAACACGAGGCAGTCACAGTGCATATAAGAAATCAGACTCAACTAAACTTGACGTTTTATTCCTACTGCGCAACTCACGCCTATGGCGGCCTAACCTTCAATAACGTCTCCAAGAACATGCATAAACACAAACCTATATTTAAAATGTTTGCTGTACTTATTTTAAATATTAATAATTATTTTTTGATAAATAGAATGTATTCTAAACATTTAACATTTATTAATGCCTATGTAAAAAGAGTTAAAAAATTATTTGAAACAGCGTTATTATTCACAAAAGGGAAACGACGTCATTTGATTCAAAATGAATATAACATCATTTCCGCTATATAAATAACAATGTTTTTTCTTGATTTTTTAATTTTTTTAAGAGAAAAGTGGATAAACCAGCATATATTTCAGAAATATACTTTCCATGCATTAAAATGTAATTATTAGAATTTATTATTTAAGCTTAATAGAACTATATCAAAATTCCAAGAAAATAATAAAATTTAAAGTATGCGCAAGAGAGTTGCGCAGAATGTCAAGTACATGAAAGGCATGATCGCATGAAAGCAGCGTTTGGCCATTTGCAAAAGCAGCATTCCATCACATTCCATTGTGATACTGTTCATTTCTTGTGTTCTCGTTAATATTTCAGTGTTATTTTTTGTGTATATACCATGGCGGTCGATGCAGTAAATTATCAATTTGCTATCGTATTATTTAATGATAATACTGTAGAAATAATTCGCACTGACTGGGCTGAACTTGACGCGAATGGAGATGTGACAAGAAGCTTCTTCCCCTCAACAAAAAATAAGAAATTTCTTCAGGATATATTGAAAAATAATCCCATCCCAGATATAAATTGGACAAACGAAGGTGAAATGTGGCCTGTCAAAAAAACATATCGCTACTTTGGTATGTATGGCTTTAAAAAATTATAATCTTAATTTAGATATATAAAGTTAGTAATTTTAAACGTCGGTGAAGTTCGCAACGTTTATGATCAACGATTGAAAAAAAAATTATTTTCCTACGAAAAAGAATAAAATTTTTTGTTCATAAATATTTATTTTGTAAATCATTATTCAAAAAACTAACCAAAATATTTTCTATACCTACAAAAATTAATAAAAATTTGCTTGAAAAAATATTTTTCTTATGAAATCGTTGATTATAAACGTTGTGAACTTCACCAACGTAATTTTAATATATAATAGAAACAATTTTCCAATTGTAAGAATGTTTCGTTTTATGAAGTTCATTTAAGAAAATCTATCTTCTTTTAATATACAACAAAGTAAGGTTTAATCTGGTTTTTATATTATAAAAAATGCATACACTGAGAAAAAAGAGAGCGTGTTGCAGCACATTTTCCAGTCATGTTGCGCGACTCAACCCTGTGTTCTCCTACCTCCTAGACACTTTTCTGGGGCGCACAGAGTTCCCCTGATTCGAGGCAAGCTGTATTTAAAGTGCATTATAAAATAATTGTTAGATTTTTCTCTCTTGGATATTTTTTAACTTATTATTCAATTCAACAATATTTTAGAAGTTCATTCAATACACGTATTTAAAAAGTAATTTTAAAAATATTTTCAGATTATTTTATTCAAAATTTAAATGTTTTCGTTTAGAAATTTTTGTACGTTAAAACTTTTTAAAAATCAAGGAAACTTTAATTTTATTAAATTAAATTAATAAATTGATTCAAAAAACCCTCATCAAAATTTTTTACAGTTCAATTTAGAAAAAGGAGAGAAATTAAAATTTTATTAACAAGTAGGTAAATGTAATTAGAAAAATAATTAATTTATTTAATTTTCCCTTTCATTTTTTTTAATAAAAATAAATGTAAATTAAAATTTTTTAACTGAACATACGCTTTTTCTTTAATTGTAACCCTAGTAATATTGTTAAAAAATAATTTTTAGAAACGTTAGAAGAGGCAGAAAAGAATGTGGAGTATTATATAAACCTAAGCGATGTCGAGACAGACGACGAGAGAAATCGTGAAAAAATGAAAAAATCAAGACATCAACGTGCGATTAAAAATCCATCTAACAGTGATACGGACACCGAATATGAAGCTTCAAAAGCTGTAAAGAAAGAAAAATTTGTGGCCTTAACTTCTTCAGAGGGAAACAAGAAATTTAAATTAACATTTCATCCCACTATACCGGTTGAAAAAATTGATTTGGATACATCTTCGGCATCTGCGAAGATAGAGGAAGCCTTAACAGCTCCAAGTAAAATACCATTTTAAATATTAACTATATAAATCATTTTAAAGGTCAGAAGTTTTTGAAATTAAAAGATATGTTTTTTACAATTATTTTAGGCCTTACAAAGGAACAAAAAATTTTGTTTATTTTTAATGAAACATTCTCAGAATGACTGTTTTGATTTTTTCCAATTATTTTTTCAAAAAAGTATAATTTTTCAAGTTTTCTTATATATATTTTGTAAGAAAATAACTTTTTTTTATATAAAATCTAACTTATTTTAATTTTTGTAAAGTGACTTGTAACTAAAGTGAAATTTTAAAAACTATGTTTGAATAATTTTTCAAACAAAATTCAATTTTTGAAATTTTTAATTGAAAATGTTTAAAATAATTAAAAATAAAAATTTAAAGAATTTTAATTGAAAATTTTGAAACTAATTGAATTCTATAAAATTTGATAAAAAAAATCATCAAATTTAAATTTGAAATCAGACATTTTTAACAAAATTTTGTACCAATATTTTAATTGTAAAAGATTTATCGTTAAATACAATTAAATTGTTAGAGTTTTAATTGAAAATATTTCATTTTTTATTTGACAGTCTCTAATCCTGAAGAGGTAAACTCAAACTCCTTAGATAAAGAGGAACCACAAGATTCAAATTTATTGCAAGATTCAGCTGGTGACAATGGTATGCCGTCTAATAATGGAGGAAATCAGTCAATGCAAAACCGCATTCAAATGCAGTTCTTAATCTTGCTGACTGTAAGTATATAATAACTATTAAATTAAATATAGATCATAGGATAATTACTTTCCTAAATATGATTTAATTTTTTTAGATAAATGATTATGCATTTTTTATGAAACTAAAATTTCGTAAAATTATATTGAAAATAATTTAACAAAAAAAATTTGCGAAGTCATTTGCAAATAAATTATAAGTATTTTTATATTTCTTGTCATTTTTATAGTAATTGAGTCCAGGGTTGCCACAGGTCAGGGAATTCAGGGAAAAGTCAGGGATTTTTAGCAAATGTACTGGAAAAATTGAATTTTAAAAATTCATGAAAAAACTCTGAAATTTGATATTTTTTTTGTTTGTCTCGTAAACTATGAAATTACCACGAATTTTAATACAAAACCTTGAATTTTTTCTATTTCAGACAATAATTTTTTTTTAAATAACTTAATTTTACAAAAACTATCATAAAATTATGACTCATACGTGATTTAATGAATCATTTTTACAATTTTCATAAATACTAAATTGATAAAAAAAATTTAGTTAAAAATAATAAAAAAAAAATTGAATTTTTGAAAAGTTACGTCAGTTCAGTATCATCTTTATAAATAGTACAATTCTTCTTCGAAATTCAATTATTTTTAAAAACTTGAATAAAATTCTCGTTAAAATTTCACAGGAATTCAATAATTTATAAAATATTTAATAAATTTCTTTGAAATAATTCAATTATTTCCATAAATAATAAAATTCGTCACAGAAATTCAATTAATTAAAAAGAGTTTTATAAAATTCGTCGCATGAATTCAATTATTTTTATAAATAATGAAACTCATCGCAGGATTTTAATTAATTTTTGATACAATATTCTGATTAAATTCTTCGATAAATATAATTATTCTTAAAAATTTCATTAAAATTTGTCAAAATAATTGAATTATTTAAAAATTTGTTGATAAAATTCTTTATGAGAATTTTTTTGTTGAGAAAATTTACTACTTTTTGAAAATAATTGAATTCTTGCGAAGGATTTTATTAGGATTTTGATAAATAATAAAATTCTTTTTGAAAAATTTCATGGTAATTTAAATTATAACAAAATATAAAGAAGGCGATCACTCCGAGTCGAAGACTTGGAGTAATCACCTTCTTTATGTTTTGTAATAATATTCTTATAAATTGTTGAATTTTAAAAAGGTTTGAATTTGAATGTATTGAAGAATTTTAATTCCTACGGAAAAATAATAATGATTTAATTATATTTATTTAAAAAAGAAATTATTGATGTTTTTGAATAATTTTACAATTAATGAAATTCATAAATAAATGTTATAGAACATTTTTTTGAGTTTTTAATAGTTTTTAGAGTGAATCAGAATATTTTTTAGGGTCAGGGAAAAAGTGAGAATTTTGTCTGGAAATTAGGGAAAAGTCAGGGAAAAATAAAATTAAATATTTGTGGCAACCCTGAATTCTTAATAGGGTAACTGCTCCAGTCGTTGGCACCCTTAAAACCAAATTTTGACTTTAGGAATTATTTTAATAGATAAAAACTAATATTATATAATACTTATAGTAAAATATGTATTCAGAATTTAATGCAGAATACGATAAAATGATAAATTTTGAATAAAATTAAACTGAAACTTTTAAATTATCTAATAATGATATAATGACACCAATTTCCAGTCGTTGGCACCCATACATAATCTTTAAACTTCTTATGTTTCAAACAAGCAAATTAATTTTTTTTTATTTTTTGATTTAACAAGAATAATTTATTATAATTTTAAGTAATAAACAACTACAAGAAAATATACTTATGTATAATTCAATAATAAATGTATATATATATTTTTTTTTTCAAAGAGACTGGAGCAGTTACCCTATTTTTTGAAATTATAGAAGTCATATTTTTCCAAAAATTATTTATTAGTATTTTTTAAATTTAAATGTTATTCAAGACCGGTAATAATCATATATTGCTTAAGTATTTTTTTCATGATTGAACATTCGTTGTTGCGATTTGCTTAATATGTTAATCGTTCATTATTAAAAATATATTATTTGGTTAAATCAACTATATTATTTTCAGTAGATGCATATCAGAAAGTTATGTTGACAAAAGTCACAAAAATAGAAGTGTCTGTAGATTTACTTGGTCGAATGGCAAAATCAAATGGTAGCAATACTATTGTAAACGATGTGACTTATTCATTTATGCATAAGGGGGAAGAGTTAAAAATGTTTCCTCTAAAAAGTAAAGAGGATTTTGACAGAACTGACCCTAAACTTGTACTAGACTCCGAATTGTACAAAATAGTTGTAAGTATATTTTAATTTGTTATAAGTTTTTTTAGAACCAACCAACCAACAACGCTATAATAATTATTTTATTGGTGGTTTTTATATGTGAACGTCCACATGAAAAGGGCCCATTTTATCGGTTTTAGTTTTCGAGATAATCGCAATTAAGTAATTTTTGAGAAAAACTTTAATTTTTTTATTTTTTATTATCAATCTACATATTTTTACAAGTCAAATCATGCGGTCTTCATTAATTTATTGTTAATTAAAGTGTTTGATTTCATTGGTGCTTTACAAAGAAGAAAAGGGTCCATTTTGTCGATTTTTTTTAAATATTCCGTATTTTCCATAGAGAAGGGGGGAGGGGGGATATAAAACCTATTGATTTTTTATTTTTAAGGACTGAAAACAATTATTATTTGAATAACTTACCAGAAGAACCAGAGATATCACAATTATTTGGTATCACAATCTTTAATTCAGTTTTTCTCGAAATGAGGATTTTGGAATTACAAACTTTGAAATTATGTAATTTATTGAATTTTTTTACCAAACAAGTTCTATGACCACTCAAAATTTTCTAAATTTTGCAAGCAATTCACCCATACAGATAAGTCCAATAGTGCCAAAATTAAATAAGACTTTTTTCATGTGAATGTCCACATATTAACACAAACAATACTTAATATTGACTCACACTATAGTTATTAAATTTTGATATTTTTTACAGTACAGTGCGCTGAAGAATGTAGGAATATATAATACACCCAGTTTAACAGTGTCAGCAATGATGGAGAATGTAATGACTTTCAATCTGGGAAAGGAGTATTGTTTATCAGGAAAAAACAAGGAGAAACACAAATTCAGCCTTACAAATCTCTACAAGTTAATTTCCAGTATGTTAAAAATTCTCTATGTTATCTAAAATTGCCCTCTGCATTTTCAAAGGAGTCTGATCATTTTATTACATGGTTGCCACAAAAAATTAAACTTTGTTTTTCCCAGGTTTCATGACAGAATTTTGACTTTTTCCCTGACCCTAAAGAATATTCTGATTTACTTTAAAATAATAATTAGATACTGAGAAAAATGTTCGAATACATTTATATAATTTTTTTAGTTGTAAAATTATTCAAAAAGAACATTAACTTCATTTTTAAATTCAAAAATAATTAATTTCTTCAATAATTGAATGTTTTTTAAAATTTAATTTTTACGAAGAATTTTATTAACAACTTTTGAAAATAATTAAATCGTGAATTTCGAAGAGGGCTGTTTTTTGTGAGAAAATGATAAAAGAATTGTCCTCAAAAACAGTAAGTTAAAAATAATAAATTTTAATAAATTTTTTTTAGCTCAAAAGCAATTCAGCATTAGGTTAAAAAACAAGCAATCTTAGTTTAAAAGTAAAAAAAAGACACTTTAAAACATTTTTCTAATCTAAAAGTACCTCAGATGAATTTTTTCTTTTAAGAAAACGGCAATGAATATGTAATAATGCAAAAAATACAAATTAAGTAAAATTTGAAAAAAAAATCCGAGTTGAGACCTTTTCGAAATTCACTATTCAATTGAATTCATGCGAAAAATTTTATTAAATTTTGTTTAAATAACTGAAATTTTGTCAAGAATGTTATTAAAATTTTTGACAATAATTTAATTCTTGAGAAGAATTTCGCTATCTATTTATAAAGATAATTTAATTCTTGAAGAGAATATTTAAAAACTTTTGAAAATAATTTAATTTCTACAAAGTATTTTATTATTTACAAAAAAAAAAATTATTGCCACGAATTTTAAAATTTATCAAAACTAATTGAATTTTGGAAAAGAATTTTATTAAAATTCCTTAAATAATTGATTTTATAGGAAGAATTTTGTTGTTTATCAAAATAATTGAATTCTTTTGCAGAGTTACTTAAAACTTATTAAAAATAATTTATTTTTTGCGACAAATTAAAAAGTTAGTTATGAAAATAATTAAATTATTGCGACAAATTTTATTATTTTATTGAATAATTAAATATTTCTTAAAATTGAATTCTTTCGTCGAGTTTTGATACAATTTTTAAGAATAATTGCAATTTTCGAGGAATTTATTTAAAATTGTATTAAAAATATTTGAAATTCTGCAATGAAAATTATTTATTTCTTAAATTTTCTTAATTCTTAGTCTTAATTCTTAATCTTAATTTTTGCTATTTATAAAGATAATTGAATTCTTAACGAGATATTCGTTAAAATTATTAAAAATAATTGAATTTTGTCAAGAATTTTATTACTTTTGAAAATAAATTAATTCTTGTTGTGAATTATAATAAACTTTTGAAATAATGAAAAAATGTATGAAATGTATGAAAAAAAAAAAATGTATGAAAAATGTATTCCTGTCAGAAATAGAAAAAAAATTTTAAACGTTTTGTGTTAGAATTCGTGGTAGTTTTATAGTTTATGAGGCAAACAAAAAAGATACCAAAAATTCAGAATTTTCTTATGAATTCTAAAATTTTAATTTTTTCCAGTACTTTTAATAAAAATCTCTGACTTTTCACTGAATTCCCTGACCTGTGGCAACCCTGATTTAACGTTCAAATAGTATTATTAATTAAGTGTTTAATTTAAAAAAATGTGTTAACCACGTATATGCATAAAAATATAGGTTTATTCATTATTTTTGTTCACACAGAAGCTGCTCTGGACTTATTAAAGTGCAAGAATGAATCAAACAAGTCCATTGATGGTTTTCTTAGCAATTGGCTATCAAATTGCACTCTCAGGAGTCGCAGACAAGAGTAAGCCAATTAACTTTTTTAATAATTTTTTGCTTTCTTGTGGAAAGAAGCTTTGTGTTCTTCTAATTTATAAAATTTTTAAAATGGTTGATACAATTTTCCCCTATATAGGAATATGTTATATAAAAAAAAAATTCTGCCTAAAAAAATTCTAAATAATTAGAAAAATAATTAAAATAATAATATTAAAATAATTATTAATAATTTTTTCTTACTAAAATTTCTTACTATTTTTAGGGCTTCTGTACCAAATGTAATGGAATTATGAAAATGATTATTTTTACATAAAAAATTTCCTTAAAAAGGGGTATGAATATCTTTCTAATGCTCGTAAACAAGTTCCCAGGAAAAGGGGGCTATGAGTTACGTCCACTACAGGTGAGCGAAAATATTAAATTTCTATAAACAAATACTTACTATACATATAATTAGCAATATATTTTTAGCATTGTAAGTATTTAAGTATAAAGCATAATTTATATGGATTATAATTTATGAACTTGTTACTTTTTTCAATTCTGTTAAAAAAATGTTTCTTTTATAATTAATTAGATATTTATTATATACATTAAATTAATTATAATATTAACTTTAATAATCTTATATTTTGTCTTTCTTTAACTAATTAATTAATTTAATTTAAATGTTCCAAGTACACATGTAGTATGCAATACACTCCAACGCCGGTTTTCTATGTTTTGATTCGTTAAAGGTAATGTTAAAGTATTGTTCGCTTTAACGGACGACTCCCCACGGATAGTCCGCTAAACAGACTTTGGAGTGTATTATATATCAGTCTAAAAACAAAAATTTTCCAATTGAAATGTTATTTTATTTATCTATTGTAATTTTTTCATAATTTCTATAAGCAAATTACGGATATATGTAATTTATTTGTCATTGTTTGTTGCAGGTCTGTTCAAAAAGTGGACATCCAATCTAAGATGAATTCTTATTATTATTCTTTACCATTGTACACGAAATATAAATTTTTTTTGCAATAAAATATTTGCAAATAAAACTATTACATGTTTTCCGATCGTAAAAATTCACCTTAAATATATTACCTTTTTTAATTTGCCTGTAGTATTACTAAAATTTATAGTTACTGTTAGAATTAGTTTTTAATTAAAATTATAATATAATTTAAATTCGTTAGACTAATAGAAATCGTATCGTGCAATCTTACCACGATCTTACATGTAAGTTTACCACGTTCTTACGTGTAAGCTTACCTCGATCTTACGTGTAAGCTTACCTCGATCTTACGTGTAAGTTTACTACGACCTTAGGTGTGAGCTTACCACGACCTTGCCGTGTAAGCTAACTACGACCTTAATGTGTAAGCTTACCATAGCCTTACTGTGTAAGCTTACTATAAGGCGGAACTTTTTAGACGACATCATGTTTACCACACTCTTACTTGGTAACCTTACAAGCCCTACAGATGTCCTTCCAGTAACCTTACCTTGAGAAGCTGTGCTATGTGGGTTTAAACTTATACCACTTCATTTATTCACATGGTAAATTCAGTCGCGCTTATCAAACTTTGCTTTTACCAATTTTTAACAAATGTGGACGTCCACATGAAAAGGGCCCATATTGTCGGTTCTAGTTTTCGAGATAATCGCAATTTAGTAATTTTTGAGCAAATTCTTAATTTTTTTTTTATTTTTTATTATCAATCTACATGTTTTGACAAGTCGAATCATGCGGTTTTCATTAATTTATCGATAATTTAACTGTTTGATTTCATTGGTTCTTTAGAAAAATGAAAAGGGCCCATTTTGTCGGTCATTTGCAAAAGTAATCCGTATTTTAAAAATGGAGATATAGAAAAATTTAAAACCTCTTGATTTTTCATCTCTAAGGTGTCCTGGACTGTAAACAATTCTTATCTAAATAACTTCTCAGAAGAACCAGAGATATTGATGTTAGAGTCTTTTTTTCGTAATTATCGAAATGAAAATTTGTATATTTCGTCAATTTTTTCATAATAGAGACTGTCAAAAATTTTTAAATAAGTTTAATATCTATTCTTTTTCTTCAAATGACACAATAAAATTGTACCTAATCATTAATCCTGTAAAAAAATGGTTCTTTAATAGAAAAACTGTCCTTTTTAGAAAAGGGCCCATATTGTCGGTTTTTAAATTAATTAATTAAGGGGAGGGGGTGGTTCTAAAAATTTAAAACCTGTTGGTTTTTTATCTTCAAGGTGCCCTGAACTAGAAACAATTCTTATCTGAATAACTTCCAAGAAGAACCAGAGATACAACAATTAGTTGGTATCGCAATCTTTAATTCCGTTTTTCTCGAAATGACGTTTTTGGCGTTCTAAACTTTGAAATTCCGTAACTCAGCGAATTTTCAACCAAAAAAGTTCTAAGACCACTCAAAATTCTCCAAATTTTGCCAGGATTACGCCCATATAGATAACTCCAGTAGTGCCAAAATGGGCCCTTTTCATGTGGACGTCCACAAATATTCACTGCTTCTTATCGAAATCGGCATTTTTACATTCCAGGACAATTGTGCTTTCAATTTATAATGTGTACTCTGGTCTTGTGATTTTAATTTTAATGCTAAAATAAGACCGTATTCGGCGGATGAAAAACAGATTCCCAAGTAGAAATGTAATACTGGCATAGTACGGACCCAGTACTGACTGCCAGTATAGCAGTACTGACTCCAGTACTAAATCAGTACTGGGAAATCCCTGGCTGGTAACGCTGTCCAGTACTGATTTTTTACCGGCAATCAGTACTAAGACAGTATTAAAATATCACTGGCAGAACACCGCCTAATAACTGATTCGCAGGTAAAATTTAAAAAATTTGGAAAATTCTGTAACGCGTTCTCTAAAACAAAATTTACCTTTAGAAGCTTATATTAATTTGTTATTTGATTATTAAAGAAAAGGGAGTAATTTATTGAATACTAATAATTATTATTAATATTTCTGTAGTAAATAAACTTTTATAAGTAACAATAAAAATGTAAATAATTAGCAAAATTACTTTTATTGAAATAAGTTTTTAAAAAAATTTTCCTTTTTTTTATTAACTTATACAATCTTATTTATTTTAATTAATTTCTAATTTATTATTATTATTATTGTTTATAATTATTTAAATTTATATTTTATGTAACACTGTTGAGAATTATACACTAAACACTTAGAACTAAGACGGAAAAATATCGCACGCACGGGGGATCGAACCCTACACCTTGAGGACGCAAGACGAATACACTAACCGCACAGCCACGCAAGCTTAGAAGTGATTTTACTTAAACTTCATTTTGAATTATGGGAAGGATATATACAGTGCTATAATAATGAATTCACTGTATATTATATTTATTTAAAGAGAAATTATTATAAATATATGGGTGATTCTCCTGAAAGGGACCCTTTTTTGGTTGAATTTCCAAAAAATCAAATTATTCTTTTTTTGTTACTTTTCTTTCATAAATAAGTTTAGAAAATGTTTAAAGATAAAAATATAAGTTGCGCAAAATTAATTTTCAGAAATAAGACCTCCAGGAACATTTTACTATCATGTGTTCTAGAGGTTAAGTATAATTAATTATAACTTTTAAATTAATTATTTTGTAAAAAAAACTCGGTAGGAATATTTTTTTTAAATAATAAATTGTTATGTTTTAATTTATTGCACTTTTTGCTTGTATATTTTATTTTTATTAAATTAATAATTTAATTTGAGGGTTAAATATTTCAAAACAATGATTAAAAAATTAAAAACAAAAGAAAACGCCTATCAAATATAAAAAAGGCTTCGGAGATGAATTGATAATTTAATGAAAAAATTCTCATTTTTTCTAATTTTAAAAATATTACAATCTTTTAAACAATGTTTTTAGTTTTAATCATCAAATATTTTTACATCGATTACATATTATTTTTAAAACGTTAAAAAATATGATGTTATTATATAGAAAATGAGGCTTCGGAGATGAATTTAATTTTTACTCTCATTGATAATACTATTTTAATTAATAATTTAAATAACTTTTTTTACCTTATTTTAAACAAATTTAAGTAAAAAATAATCCTTATATTCTGAACTTTAATTTTATATATATCATAAATATGTTGAAATTGTTTAAATACGTTAAAATATAATTATAAAATATACATTCTGTTTAACCAAAATTCGATGACAAAATTAAATATGTTTTTTAAATAGGAAGAAATTTAAATATAAGCAATAGAAGATTATATAAAGATAGATAAATCTTCGTAGATTATAAATAAATTTTTCAAAAAATTTAAACTTGATAAAATATTAATGAAAAATTAATTTAAATAATGAACCTCATGTTAGAGACACGTGAAGTGGTCCCTTTCAGGAGAATCACCCATATGTTTTATATATTTAAATACATTTTAACAAGACGTTATATATTAATTAATAGGTATAGCATAAAAATATGATAAAAATTATTAATTTAATTATTTATTAAAATAATAATAAAATATATATATTTATACATTTTTAAAAATAAAAAAAATGTTATTATTAATGATACATAATAGTAAAAATAATTAATAAATAATAATTTATTATTATTATGATATACCTATTAATTAATAATTCATAATATATTAATTAAGTGTTTGATGTTATTGTTGATGAATAATGTTTTTAAAAATCTTGGAAAATATTTTAATAGTTAATAAATGAAACGATGTTGTTATTAATAGTGGCCGGTTTAATGCCGTTATAACAAATTTTGTTTGTTCTTTAACTCCTTCGCAGTACTGATTTGGTGTTATGCCAGTTTTCTGTCAGTACTGATTTTAATACTTTTTTAACTCCGACGTATTACTGATTCGGTTTTGGAGTCAGTATACTCCCAGTACTGATCGGGTTCTGAAAGTCAGTACCGACGGTCAGTACTGTGTCAGTACCATGCCGGTGTTTAACTCCGTCCTAACTCCGGACATTTCTACTTGGGTTGAGTCAGACGTCCGAATACGGTTTTTACTCGAATCCATATTGGCTCAGAGCTTCACTCAATTCCTAAACGCTCCACTCAATACTTCTTTTTTTACTGGGGTCCTGACCATACTAGTATGTCAAAATTGACATTATCATTTTTTTCAGTGTACTTTTGAATATCCAGTTTTCTCCGTGTAGTTCCGTTCTTAACAACGTTTACATACTTACTACATTTATATGCTTCAAAATTTAGAAGAATAAGGTATATTTTTAATAACCATCCAAATCCACATTGCATGATATGAACTCTGACTATCTGAAATTAAAATGTTACAAAATATTAAATTTTTTAGTCAAAATAGCTCACATCCCAGTAAACGAAAACTAATTGAAATGAATTAAAAAGAATTCACAAAGAGCTTTCGTGAATCCCGCATTGTGACAAATACGAATTGGAGCCTACCAAAAATGTTAATTCGTTTCAATTCATTTGAATTAGTTTTTTTTACTGGGATATTATGTTCTCAGTTTAAAACACTAGAACAAATTTATAAGAATACGTCAATTACACACTAAAAAAAGTTTTACTTTCAGCCTCTTTTTGAGGCTGAATTTAAGGTGTAAACGGAGTCAGCCCCGTTAAACAAGGACAGACTTATGTGAAATACATGGGCTGAATTTAAGGTGTAAACGGAGTCAGACTTTTTTTCCTGTGTAATGAAGTATTATTATTTACCTATTAATTAATAATTTATTTGAAGATTTCAACTTAACTTTAAAATTATTAATAAAATATAAAACTATTTAATAAGTTAGAATAAAGATAAAGTAAAATTAATGTTTATCTGAACAAATCTTATTTTATATTAGAATAAATAACTAAATGAAAGATAAATTATTTTGAAATTTATATTACAACAGATTTTTTCATGCGAATAAGACACAAGTATATGGGTGATTAAATTTAAAATGTCATTTTTGATCCTACTAACTTTGATTTTTCGATGTTCGATTTTGAACTTAACGATACTCTATTTTGGTTGACTAGAATATATGATGGACAAAAATAATAGTGGTCGAGCAGGTGGAAGCAAATTTTAATTTTCACCAGGTGAAAAACGATAATAGGCAGAAATGATAAGAAATTTTCTGTTTTCGTTTATTCTTTTCTCAAATAAATTCTTACAACTTTAAAAAGTTAAAATATTTCAAATTACAATAATGAATGTTTCAACATGACTTAAAAAATATTTGTAATGAGTTCTGCCATAAATTAATATACTTTTGAAGACCAAAAAAACATATGAACATTGAGGGACACCACTGACATTTTTGAAAGATTTCACTGATAATTTTTTTTGAATAGTGAGAATAAAATCAGCCTATAAATTACAATTCAGTATCATATCTTCATTAACTGCATATAAGGAGTAAATTTAACACAAATTTATTAAAAATAAAATAATAAGCTGCAAGAAACAGAATTTTGAGGGTACACCACTGACAAGGGACACCACTGACATTTTGCTTCATTTCTCATTTTCGAAAAAGAAAGACTTTATTTTTAAGTTAAAGTCGGTGCGGTTTTTAAAGTACGTGTAATACCTGAAAACGAGATACAATAATATTAAAAAAATATTAATATTATGAACAAGTTTTCGATGGGGACACCACTGACATGGTGTGCTCGACAAAGTGATACTTGCTTTCTGCCACTAACCGTACAAGTTGTAGATGTGATAGAATGTTGTAATGTTTTTTCTTTAAGAAGCTATACATATCACCAATACTATTAACGCCTAATAAGGCAATTATCTGCACTAGGTTATTTAAATATCAGACATGATATTCAAAATTTGCGATAATTACTTAAAAATATGAAACTAACGGACAGGCGATTTTGATTTTTTTTCTAGCACTGGATCAAAATTATTCTGCTAGCACAATTACTATATAAAAATATAGACTCTTAGCTGTACAATAGTTATTTTCGTAACAAGGGCGCAAAATAGGTGATTGCGACGATGGCAAAATGAAGGGACCGAGGGGACACAATTTCGCGCCCGAGGCGAAGCCGAGGGAGCGAAAGTGTCCCCGAGGTCCCGAAATTTCGCCAAAGTCGTAATCACCTTTGCGCCCATGATGCGAACATAATTTTTTGTCCTAACTGCATGGAAAGTATGGCATTGAGAAACGCACGATTAAACGCTCATATTAGTTAAAAATTAAGCTCTATATAAACATTATATCGAATGAAGTCTATAATGATAGAAGTTTTAAAATAGAAATAAAAAACAATGTATTCTGGAAACATAGTATTTATTTAGAACGTAATAATTAATAATTGAACAAAACTGAAACAAGAACTTTTAAAATTGACAATTTTGATAAACGAAATGGGAACAAAACC
Source organism: Leptopilina heterotoma (assembly GCF_015476425.1). Classification (NCBI taxonomy): domain Eukaryota; kingdom Metazoa; phylum Arthropoda; class Insecta; order Hymenoptera; family Figitidae; genus Leptopilina; species Leptopilina heterotoma. The sequence goes on from NW_025111139.1 coordinate 23,825, forward strand.
AAATATCTCATTATTTTTTTAGAGAAAATAAAAAAAAAATTGCAAATTTTTATAGACAAAATAAAACAAGTTGAAAATGTTTGCAGTTTTATAATCAACATAAAAAGAAAGTCGAAAGTGTCGCATCCCAATGGGAAATGCCAGTGTAGTGCCGATGTTCACCACTGGCTTAGTACTCAGACGATTGTTCGGCGTAGTCTAGCCGAGCCTCGACAACTAGTGCTGGCGCAGTACAGAATTTTTGTTTCGCCAAAGCTTGGACAAGCCACGGCGGCAAGTGCTGGCTGAGTATAGAAAAATTGTTCACAACGCTCTCTGCCAACATTGCTTTTTTGACATAAACTTGAAAAAAATTATAAAAAAAGTTCATGAATGTTTATAAATATAAATTTATTGAAAAAAATTAATATTTTACTTTTCAGTTGTTCATTTTTTATTCTTATTAAATTTAATAATAACAATTTAACACAATTGTCTAATTTTGTAAATAATAAATTATTTAAACAAATTAAAATTATAAACAAAATTTAAACTTTAATCTCAATAATAATTTGGTTCCTATTAAAATACTATTATACTTCTTACTATGAATAAAAAAGTATTAAAAAATTACTACGTAATTTAAGAATTACGTAAAATGTTAAATGCAATAAATAAAGTAATTTAATTTAATTATTAAAAATTTATTTTAACTTATTTTACTTCAATTTATTATTTCTAACGTATCCCTATTTTTTTCTCATCTTTGACTCAATAATTGTATGTCTGAATGATACTGAGATATTAATACTTTACTGTACACATGTGTCGTTAGCATAGTGGCTAGAGCGTTAGTCTGTTAGTCCGTAGGTCGTAGGTTCGAATCCCCTCGTCAGCAATTTTGTTTATTTTCATAGGTTTGCGGTATTTCTAGATTCCAATCGTTAAGTACTAAAATATGAAAATCTAATGCACACTTACTGTAATTGTTTATTATTTAATTTTTAAATGTTATAAACAATTTTTTTCTACTTCATTTACTATATCCATTGTTAGTCTCCATCTTTAATACAATTTCTTTGAGAAGAGAAATATTTTATGAATAATAACTATTTATTAATATTATTTACCATTTTGTTGTTAAATTATTTATAATTATGAATTTACGACTAATTAATAGCAATACGGCATTTATTGCGGCAATATTCTCAGCCAGCACTGTCTGTCAGCACTGACAGACAGTACTTCGGCAGCGCCGGACGGCGTTATCATCCCAGTGCCATGCCAGTGCTGGCTCTCAGCCTTGCCGCCAGTGCTGCCAGTGCTGGCGAAGTACTACGCCAGTTGTAAATTTCCCATTGGGATTTTAATGAAGAAAATCAAATAATTAACAAGCGGGCCGTAAAGTATTTTCCTCCCGCTCGGAGGTAGGGGAAGCGGGCGGAAAATACTTTACCGTGCAGGTAGGACAAAAAATAATTTTTCTGGTACTAAAAATGTGAGAATCAACAATTTTTATTATTAGGTAAAGTTCTGAATTCTTAAGTGCGGACAGGGGACACCACTGACATTTTGCTTCTAATTCTTCTGCCAAATTTTTTCAGAGAATTTCTAGCGACTAAGAATTATTAATTTAAGTAGAAGGAGCCCAAGTAGAAATGTAATACTGGCATAGTACTGATCTTGTACTGACTGCCAGTATTGCAGTACTGACTCCAGTACTAAGTCAGTACTGGGAAAACCCTGGCTGGTAACGCTGTCCAGTACTGATTTTTACCGGCGGTCAGTATAAGCTCCTTATTTAATTATTAAAGCATGAGGAGTAATTTATTGAATACTAATAATTATTATTAGTATTAATTATTATTAATTAATTATTAGAATTCCTTTTATTAAAATAAGTTTTAAAAAAATATTTTTCTTATTTTTTCATTATTTATTTAAATCTTATTTATTTAAATTAATGACTAAATTATTATTATTACTGGTTATTAATTATTTAAACTTATACTTTATGTAACACTGTTACATTTATTTAAATATTATTTAAATCTTATTTATTTAAATTAATGACTAAATTATTATTATTACTGGTTATTAATTATTTAAACTTATACTTTATGTAACACTGTTAAGAATTATACACAAAACACTTAAAACTAAGACGGAAAAATATCGCACGCACGGGGGACCGAACCCTAGACCTCGAGGACGCAAGTCGAATACACATACCGCATAGCCACGCAAGCTCGGGAGTTATCTCGCATAAACTTCCTTTTGAATTGTGGGACCGATATATACAGTGCTTTAATAATAAATCCACTGCATATTATATTTATTTCAAGAAAAATTATTATACATATATCTTTATATACATTTTATCAAGTCATTATGTAGTAATTAATAGATACATCATAATAATATGGTAAAAATTATTAATATAATTATTTATTTATTATTTATAATCTAATTATTTATTAAAATAATAATAAAAAAAAATTTATTTAAGAAAAATTTTTGTTAAATAAATAAATAAAAATATATATACAGCTTTAAAAAATAAAATTTTTTTTATTATTAATAATACGTAATAATTCTAAAAATAATTAATTAATAATAATTTATTATTATATTATTAAAATATATCTATTAGTTAATAATAAATTAATAAAATGTTTGATATTATTGTTGATGAATAATGTTTTTACAAATCTTTGCAAATATTTTAATTGTTAATAAATCAAACGATGTTTAATGTTTAATTACATTATAACAAATTTTGATTGTTTTTTTAACTCCTTCGCAGTACTGATTTAGTGTTAAGCCAGTTTTCTGCCAGTACTGATTTTAGAACTTTTCTAACTCCGACATAGTACTGATTCGGTTTTGGAGTCAGTATACTCCCAGTACTGATCGGGTTCCGAAAGTCAGTACCGACGGTCAGTACTGAGTCAGTACCATGTCGGTGTTTAACTCCGTCCTAACTCCGGACATTTCTACTTGGGAGTGATTAAGAAAATTAATTGACTTCAAAAACTTTTATATATGAACTAGTATTCCAGATTTTCGGGCAGGACATGAAAATGACATTTTAAATTTAATCACCCATATCGACGGTTTAGAGTGCAAACCTGCTAACTCACATTTATGAAATTTTTCAGGAGAGTCAAAAAACTATTCAAAAGAATTTTTAGGTTATATTCTTATAGAACAAAACTTTCAGTATATTTGTTTTATTAACAGAACAACACAATGCTACTTAATAATAAAAAGTACTTCCTTTTGAAATATATTTTAATTGATATCTCTTACACTCAAAATATAGACACATTTCAATACAATACAATATATTATGTGGAGTTATAGCAGTGCAATTTGACAGGTATGGAGTTAGCTGTTTTACTCACAACACTTTTTTAGTAATTTAGAGACATAATTTCGTCAAACTGTTTTACTTGGCTGATGTATCACCTCTTTATCTATTAAATACAAAAAGAATCTCAAATTTGATAAAAAGTGGAGTTAGCAGGTTTGCACTCTAAACCGTCGATATATATTTTTCCATATGTATATATATTTTTCTTTTATAAATTTATGCAGGCACAAAAACAAAGTTTTAGAAATTAAATGATGTAATGAGTATATAAAACTTTTTACTTGGCAATAAATAAAACATTTTAATTTGCCATTATAATCTTTATTATTTTAATTTCATGTAAAATATAACTTTAAATAATTTCAATAATTGAAAGATCAGTACCATTTTCTAACGTTATAAAATTAAAATTCACAACAAATTTTTTTAAAAATTATTGGATCGGCATCATTTTGACACAAAAATTTTTGTCAAGATTGTTATATTGTACAATTGGAAATATTGTTATTTTGTATCACGGTAAAATAAAAATTGTCATTTTGCACAGACAGTACAAATAAATTCAAATAATAACTGAATAAATGTTTTCATTATAGAATATTTTAAAATTAAGATCTAAGATGCACTCAGAAAATTACTTGATTATAATATAGCATTTGTAATATTCCTCGTTTAAATTTAAACAATAACACAATGATTACTTTTATCACCCAGAAAAAAGATACACGGAAAAAAATTAATCTCTAAATTAGAGATTAAATCTGAGATTTAGGCATAAACTATCACTGGAATCTGACGTAAGATGTAAGCAGATCACTAAAACTGAAATTTGGTATTATATCTAATCCGAATATTAGTATTGTGAAGAACACGTATTTCTTATGCCTAAAAATGATATTAGGAATCTCAAATTTTATGACATATGGAACATATATGTTCTAAACTATCAACTTACTTGAATAAATTCAAATCTAATATATTATTATTGAATAAACAATATTAAAAATGTTAGTCGTATATTTATATAATTCTTATTTTTGTAATAACTCGATGTAATAAGAATTTATAATTTATCACAAAATTTAGAGTGAGAATTATTCACAAAATATTTATATTGTTTTCCCTGTATGAACTATACATTGACAAGTATAAAAAAGTATTTGGATATTTTTAAAACACAATACGAATTTTATATTTTTATTTCACTAGCGCCTCAGACGGCCTTCGGCCGTCTTCGTTGCTTCTATTCCTTCTTCATTTTTGTTTAATTTTTAAAAGTTCTAATGTTCAGTTTTTTAATTTAATAATTTTTTATATAAAACCAGAGCCCTCGTCGACCGCTTGGCGGTCGACTTTGTTGCTGCTTTATTCTTAATTCTATTTTAATTTTTAATTAAATTCTATTTTATATTTTTAATTATTATTATATTTTTATTATTTGATATCCTTCCTTTTTTTATTTATGATTTCATTTTATTTATAAATAAAATCATTTTATTTATAAATTTTTCTTGAGATAAACCAGACAAACCCAAGACAGCTCCATCTATTTCGTTTACATTTAGAATGTGAGGTGCGCTTTCTATGTTCTTTTTTATTCTCTATGCTTATTTCTTGCTTCGATACTTTTCGAGTTCGACTTTTTTCAATTCGAGCTTTTTCTGCTTTGCATTTTTTTAGAAAGGATTTTTTTGTTTTAACGGCGTTGGAAGGTCTGTAAAATTTGTAGGTTACAATTATCGCCCGACAAAATACGACACTGACTGATTTAAATGACGTGAAATAGGTAAATAAACATTTTTCAACCACTTTTTCTCTAAATACAGACACTTTTTACAAAATAGGCCAACATACAACGAGTAGGAATCTTCTTAATTATCTAAATTCAAAAGATGGTTTAAATTCATGCAGAAACGCGGTTGTAAAATGTAAAATTGGAAAGTGATGTAATGCTAAGAATATAACAGCTGGACCATTGTGCTCTCTGCATGCTTCTGCCCTCTTCTGGCGACTGGCAGTAATCCGCTTCTTGTTGTCTGTCATTACATTACTTTCCAATCATTTCCAATTTTACATTTTACAACCGCTTGACAACCGCGTTTCTGCATGAATTTAAACAATCTTTTGAATTTAGGTTATTAAGAAGATTCTTACCCATTGTATGTTGGCCTATTTTGTAAAAAGTGTCTGTGTTTAGAAAAAAAGTGGTTGAAAAATGTTTATTTACCTATTTCACGTCATTTAAATCAGTCAGTGCCGTATTTTGTCGGGCGACAATTGTAACCTTAAAATTTCACAGACCTTCCTTCACAGACATTCGCTTTTATTTGGATATTTGAAAATAAAATTAATACTTAATTAATTAAAATGGTTTAAATCTTTTTTGTCACTGATTAACTTAAAACACAATGTACCTAATTCATATAAAAAAAGTTGTGAAATTAACAAATCTCTAAATCAGAGATGTGAATTTATGGCGTTTTCTGGTATAAAGTTTGACAGAATCAAACACAACTTATCACAGTAATTGTGACTATAATGTTTAATTTAGATACACTTATATTTCATTGGACTTCAAATTAATATTATTTCAAGTTTAGAGATTAATTTTTTTCCGTGTATATTTGGCTCAGAACCAACTAGACTTTTTATTTGTTTCAAATCAATTTTATTTGCGTTCATTATATATAATTACATCATATATAAATTGACGTAAACACGTATCTGATTTCCAAAATGCTCTATCAGGTCAAGGTTTCGAGGAAATGAATTAAAACCCTTAAATCGATTCTTATGGGACTTAATGCTGTCCCATAATTTTTTTTATTCATACACTACGATTTTGGATAAGTATACTGATACTTCATCGCAGCCGAATTTGGGTGAGTCAGTGTCGAAAGACACAGCGCGGGTGCTGTCAATTATGGTATTGCACGCCATAAAGTAAGGAAGGCATATATGTATAGTAAGAATATTTAAGCAGTGACTTACTTAAGTTTGCGACTAAGCTGAACGATTGACAACAATTTTTCGAGGAAGCACAATCGTTCTGCATTCATTCGCATTCACTAGTATTCAAAACAAATTTGTAAATAGCATTAAAATTTATTGACTTGTGTTCTAAACTTCTTTTGTATTAAGTGGTAACACCTCTCTAGAGGCAGAAAAAGAGTTTAAAAAAATAAATAAGTTATGTAAAAAAATCCATAATGATTTGTTTTGAGAAAATGACAAATGGAATAAGATTTATTTTTTGAGGGTTTATTAAATACATATTGAAAAAATAGAAAAAAAATTTTAATTTAAAATTATATAACAAAATGGCGTCGGTAAATTTCATATTCAAAATCGACTATTTTTTTACAGCCGGAAAAGATTTTTGAAAAGATTATGTCTGGAACAAAAAACATAGAAATTTCATAATATATATTAGTATAAAGTTTAGAAGTACATATGGGGTTTTCAATTGGATTTAAATATAAAAAAATCCCTCATGTACAGTAGTGTTCAATGAAGCCTTACTCGGATGAACGTGTTGCACTCATATATACCCATATGAGTGCAACACGTTCGTCCAAGTAAGGCTTCATTGAACACTATACTGTACTTCAAAAGTTTATATTAAGGGATAAGGCCCGGGCCGTTCCGCAACGACTACCTGCGTCTGATGGCTACCTGTTTGGGCAGAAACTGCTCAGATGATGATGATACTTATACAGAATGATGTCTATATGATGCTTTAATTACAGATTAATGGTAAAAAATTTTAAAAGTAAAATTTTTCATTTCTTCATAGGTATGTTGTATATATCTCAAAACTTTAAACGCGTATTTCTCAAAACACGTTTTTTGAAATTGGCACGCAGCATAACTCAAACAATTTCCAATATTTTTAATCGGATTTTTTCTTACATCTTTATAATAACATTACAAAGAGAATGACCGTGCCATTTTTTTTGGTCGAAAAATAAATCTTTTTTTCATATGCTTGCCAATTTCACAAAAATCAATATTTTTAAATCCCCTACGTCGTTCTCTAACTGTTGCCATGAAAAAATGTAAATCTGAATTTAAGAATACCCTCTTGGCTCCTATTTAAGAATATTGTATACTTAAATTAAGTATATACTATTTTTAAAATAAGAATATATCATATAAATATAGGTTGTTGTGGGGTGATGTGAAACACCGCCAATTACTGATCTACAGTTCGATATTGAACAGAGCCAAGTATTGCCATTTGTTTGTGTCCTCAGTAACTTGTTTTTGATATATAACTCATGAGACAGCTCGCAGCCAGGTTTGCTGTAAGTAAGTTGAGTTAGATTTCTCGAGCAGGAAATATTTGTCGCGCTTTACATTTCTAGTCGTTTCGTTAAGAGTTTTAATTTATTTTATAGATAAGAATGTGCTTATTGTTGCTTTTTTAAGTGTTTTTAAAAATCTTTTTATATATTTTTTACTTTTTAACATAAAAAAGTCATTTCTATATTATTTTGATTCAATTTTTTTTATTTTTACATATATTACATTACAAAACTTAACAAATTTAAAAAAAAATGTTGGAAAAAGTTGTCAACTAACAGATTTTTATAAAATATGAAGCTACTAAAAAGCTCAAAAGTTCTTATTATATTTTGAAAAAAAGTTATAAGCATAGAAAATTTTTGTAGCGGTCTGTCAGACCGGCATATTAGTTTAAAGGTTATTATCTATTTATGTTTCATTGTATTACTTAAATTGTATATTGTATATAGTTGTTCATTTGCATTTATATAATATATATATTTTATTTTGTTATATATATATATATATATATATATATACGAATGTATAAATAAATAAAACATAAAAAAACATATACATACATAGTATACACATATACTATGTATACATGCATAATCATTAAAACATACAAAACAGTGCGTAAAGTAAATTTCGGTGCGTAAAGTGAATCACTTTACACACCGTTTTATAAAGAGGTTCTTTACACATACTTTTCGGTGTGTAAAATTTAACTTTAGAGGTTAGTGTTGCAAAAAAGATTTTTATTTGATAAAATTGTTTTATTTGAACAATTTACGTATAATACTTGTACACTAGTTTGTCTAATTGGAAATCAATAAGGTCCTAATTATTTTTCTCTAGTCTAAATTATCCTAACTAGAATATGATAGTTTTCTAGTGAGTTTTTCTAGTCTAAATTATCTAACTAGAATTCAATAGGGAATCTTTCCCATATGGGCATTTCCCTATTATGGGAAACTTACCCTATTTTAAAGTTAAGTGTTCAATGTTTAATTATCGATAAAAGTATAGACATAAATCGCTTTTTTATAATTTTTACAGTACTTTAAAAAATCTATATGGCTATCTCCCCCGGACTTACCCTAATAAAATGGTGACGCACGGACAGAATGTACACAATAAACAGCACTACTTCAGTACTGTATTGTATGCTTACTAAATTTTATCAGTTTTCGCTATAAACATTATGTTAATTAATATTTAAATATGCAGTAAAGAAATTAGGACACATTTATAAAAAATTAAAAAACTTTCATGATATTAAATTGATTCTATGAAATAATTATTATTGACACTTCACAATAAATCATCAATTTTCTCTATTTTCAACAATCTCTTCTTTGATGCAGTATATAGAGAAACAATTACATCAGGAATCTCAGGGTTATGTCTTGACTGTAACAATAGACAAACTATTTTAATGACGAAGATAGATTCAATCTTAAAGATAAAAGTTTTATTCCCTTTTCTTAAAAGTATGCTTTACTCAGTTCCACAAGGTAGAAATATTAACATATTTGTTTTATTCGTCTAGTAAGGGATCGGTACGAAATCTATCTGCTAAAAATATAAAAACAATTTGCAATAGAAATTCATTATCATATTAATTGTTTAATGAAAAATACGGCTGCATTCATTCAAACGAAAGGATTGTGAAATGATGATATGAACGAAAAATTTGGCCAAAGTGCCCTTTCACCTGTTCATTAACAACCACATATAACTCGAGGGCATTCACACCAATTACTTCTTCGACAAACAAGTAAACATATCAGTATTATAGAACAAATGTTTCAGTGTTGCTATAAAAGTAATACGTAGCGAAAAAGTAACGAGATTCTAGAATTTAATTAAAAAGACATGAAATAATAGTTCTACCTGTGTCGTTTCGACAGAACGGCTGCCCCCTTTTTAAAACCTACAATTTATTAAACAAAGAAATTAGTAAAATACATATTTAAATAAATTACCTTCAACCGCGGGGCTATTTTGTACACTAAAATTGTAGACTCAACGATTTATTAAAATTTAAAAGAAAAAGAAAACCACGTCTTGTTGAAGCTAATAAATTGTGTTTCTATGATAGTCGTACTTTAATGAATAAATATTATCATTTAGTATATGTAATAATAATATTTATTATTAACATAATTATTTAATTATTTATACTAAACATAGGGTAAAGTGCGGATAGATGCCCCCACGGATAGATGCCCCCTTTCTCAGATCTCCAATATGAAAGAAACTATATTTATGGATTATTAGTTTTTTATACCTATTAGCCATAACAATTTTACTGTAAAGTTCCAGCTCGCTGGAACCCCGGGGTTATTAGTTATAATAATGTAAAAATTTCAGATTGCTGAAAATGTCCAAAAATTTTCAAACTGCTGGACAAAATTCCTCATTACAAAAATCGAGGATATTTAACATGTAAGAAAATATTTTCAATTATTTTCTTGTTTCAAATTAATCAGAGAAACATATTAGATCGACGTTTTCCATTTTTATAATAATTGTTGTAATAAATGATAATAACTTACCGTGGGGGGCGTCTTACCCACCCAGGTGGGATATATGGCCAAATATAGACCTTTTGTATTTTCGTTCTGATTAATTTATTATTTATTGTAGGTATTTGGTCCTTACATATGTTAATGATAAATAGTATTAGTGTGTAAAAATCGAACAGTCAATTAAAAATATTAATATTTGTTGAATTTAGATGTAATTTTCGAATTGGGGGGCATCTATCCGCACTTTACCCTAACGTTTTATGAAAAACTTTTAAATTTTATCAATTCTTAGAGTTTCATACACCGCGCAGGTGTACCGACGGAACCCTGTTGGTGAGAATCTTGCGTTCTTAGCTAATTTCGTGCCCCCCCCCATAGCCACTAAACTATTTGTGGCGCATGAATATGCCCTAAAGTGGATTTGTTAGAAATTTTATTTCATAGAATGTTATTCTCTAGAATATCATTTTAGCAGAATATATATAATTGTTAAAATGTCAGCTTGGCAGAATTTCCATTTTAAGTCGATTATCAGTTACAGAATTTTTATTTTCTTAAAAATAGTAATGAGAAAGAAATTAATTATGATTGGTTTTTAATTGTTGTGAAAAGTTATTTAGCAAAATTTAAATTAATGTTATTGAAAATTCATACACTGTAAAAAAAGGGAGTTAAATTTTAACTCCCCAGGGGATTCTATAAAAGTCGCACCCATTGGAGAGTTAATGCCAGGGGAGTTAAATAAAGAGAGTTAAAATTTAACACCCAAATGCTAACTCCCCAAGGAAAAAATAACTCGCGCGGGTGTTGAATGAAGGGAGTTAGAAATTAACTCTCTTTTGGAGTTGATTTTTAACTCGAAAAATTTAACTCCCGAGTCCGTTAACTCCCTAAATTTTTTATAGTGCGTATACATATTTGTCCCGTTCATAAATTACGTCACACGTTTTTAGCCCATTTTTGACCCCCTCTCCCCTTTGTCACACTATGTATCATCTGAAGGAACCCCCTCCCTCTAAATTACGTCACAATTCGTAAATCCCCCTTTAATAAATTTATCCAAAATGAATCACTGTCAGTATCTAATTTTACATAAATAAAGTTACTTATTATTTATAATTAGTACATTTTTTAATATTTTAAAAACAAGAAATATATTTAATACTTTTATTTATTACAATTTTCTCATTATAATAAATAGAGTATAAAGTGTGACATAATAAAATAAAAGGCCCCCCTCCCTTTGTCACAATTAGTCACATTTTCATAGACCCCCTCCCCCCTAAAAAGTGTGACGTAATTTATGGACGAAGCCTTTTTAACAGACTCGTCATTTGTCATTTGGCCGCCCGTCATGTAACAGATTTTTCATCAGACAGACTTGACATAGGGCCATTTTATTTCTCCTAAATAAATGTACCGATTTAAATGAACCAAGAGGGAATATTAAGGGGATAAAATATACTTTCGTTTAGAATTAGAAAACTTTCAGAAAGTTTATTTTTTAATAAATTTTTTATAAACAATTTTTTTTTTAATATTCTGCGCCTTTTAAAAATTTGAAAAAATCTCAACATACCATTAAAACTATAAGGAATCAAAATTGGTTGAGAATATTTAGGAGATTCATCAAAATCGCATATCCGCACTGTAAATAAAAGGTTCTAAATTAGAGCTGATTTTCGGCATTAAAATAGAATCAAATGACGATGTAGTACCAAAATTGGTATACTAAATTAGTACCTTTCTTTTTATAGTGCGCGCAATATAATTTTCACTATAACTTTTAATATAATTGTCGCTCCTAAATTTTCTCACTGGATTTTGATTCCTTATAGTTTTAATTGTATGTTAAAATTTTTTTCAAGTTTTCAAAAGGCGCAGAACATTAAAAAAATAAATTGTTTATAAAAAATTTATTAAATAATTATTAAAAAATAAAATTTTTAAAAATTTTCTAATTCTAAACGAAAATATATTTTATCCCCTTAATATATAACTTTTATAAAAATAATTTTTCTGTTCTCTGGCGGACACATTCCTGAAGCCAAATAGAAATGTTTTTTCAACATTTCGAATAAAAAAAATATTTTTGTCCTGCCTGCCCGGAAAGTATGACATTTCGGGCACTTAGAGCGGGCGCAAAGTAACTCATTACCACCCAGGGGTAGGGGAAGAGTATTTTGCGCCCGCATGTTAATTATTCGATTTTCTTCATTAAAATGTGATATTTTCGAGTTTCTTTTTATGTTGACTATAAAAATGCAAACATTCTCAACTTGTTTTATTTTGTCTAGAAAAATGTGCAATTTTTTTCGATTTTCTCTAAAAAAAATTATGACACATTTAATTTTGTTCACATTTCGGTTATAAAAATTGTCAATTACTATATTTCCAGAATACATTGTTTTCTTATTTCTATATTAAAACTTGTATCATTATAGACTTCAAAGAGTTAACATTTATATAGAGTTTAATTTTTAACTAATATGAGCGTTTAATCGTTCGTGCCCTCAATGACATACTTTCCATGCAGTTAGGACAAAAAATTATGTTAGCATCATGGGCGCAAAGGTGATTACGACTCTGGCGAAATTTCGGGACCTCGGGGACACTTTCGCTCCCTCGGCTTCGCCTCGGGCGCAAAATTGTGTCCCCTCGGTCCCTTCATTTCGCCATCGTCGCAATCACCTATTTTGCGCCCTTGATACGAAAATAACTATTTTTATTTTTTGTGAAAATTTCACGAATTCTGACCCCATATAACAAACTTGTTATTTGACAGACCTGTCATGTAACAGAATTGTCACTTGACAGACCCATCATGAAATAGACTTGTTTTGTAACAACTCTTTTCATAGAAATTTTCATGAATTTCTCCGAATTCCTGTGAATTTCCGTGAAAAGAGTTGTTAGAAAATGTCTGTTATTTGATGGGTCTGTTAAATGCCAATTCTGTTAAAAGTGGTTCTGTCAAGTGTGAATTCTGTCACATGACAGTTCTGTTATCTCTCGGGTCTGTAGAGTTTCGGGTGTGTCAAGTGACAATTTTGTTACATAACCAGACTGACAAAAATGACAATTCTGTTATGTAACTACATATTAAAATTATTAAAAACTCGTTAGAATGTCAATTTTGTTTTTCAGCCACAAATTTTGATAGAATATACTACGGTTTTTTTCAATTAAAAAAATTAAACCAACTTCTGTTTGTTTACAAATTTATAACCATAAATAGTATTATTTTAAAAAGTGACATATAACACAAGTCAACATGAAATTTGCGCCTGACATTTAAGATATTTTTTATGATAGATTTATCGACAGATATGAGGAAAAAAATTATATTTTATCAAAAAGTTTGCTTTTGTAGATAGGAGAACGTTTTTACCATATTTTTGAAAATTTATGATTTTCTGAATGAAATGGTCAATCACAAATCTGTAAAGTACGTAATAAAACGTACTTTACAGATTTTTGATTGACCATTTCATGAGTATTGCATGAGTATGGATGTGCAAAATAAATATATTTTTTAAATTTTATTAAAAAATGGTGGCTGTGCAGCATTTCATTAGAAAGCGTCTCGTTATAGGATTCCATAGCCGGACAACTAACGTCCTTAATTTTTGATCTGGAAAAAACGTAAATGTTGTCATTTTCTATACATCAACAGCTATCGACTCTCGAAGGTTTTTTTATATAACTTACTTTTATTTTTAACAACAATTTTTAGATTTTTTTTTTGAAAATTGTCATTTTTTTGTTCAATTACGCACCATTTTGCAAAAAATCAAAATATCGAAAAAATCGTATGTGTGTCGATAGCTGTTGATGTATAAAAATGACAACATTTTGGTTTTTTTAAAATTAAAAAGTGAGGACGTTAGTATTGTCCGGCCATGGAACCCTAAGATACAGACGCCTTTCAATAAAATGCTATACCGCAGCCATTTTGTAATGAAATTTTTTTTGAAAAAATAAAGTTTGCATATCAATACTCATGGAATAAAATGTAATTTACAGATTTTTAATTAACCATTTCATTGAGCCAAAAAAAATCCATAAAATATGCCTAATTTTCGTGATTTCCCCCCCTCATCATGTCTGCAACTACTACAAAAGCAAACTTTAAAAAGAATATGTATATTTTCCCTTTATTTTAATGAATAATAAATAGAAAAATCGTTATATAAACCCAGGCGCAAAATTTTTTCGTTTTTTTGTTGAGCTGTGTAATCAACAAGTATAATTTAGAAAAGAAAATTATTAATTATTTGGTTAAATTATTATTTTTATTCTAACAAGCACTAACAAAAATAATTTAATATTTTTGTTACAGTTGGAAAAATAACATCGAATTTGTTCAAATGACATTTTTAAGTGTGTTACCGTTTGTAATTTTTATACTCCACCCAAGCCTTTTTTACCCATTACCTTTAATAATAAAAAACCCTTTTTAAATCAATTATTTTGATTATACTTATTAACAATAATTTATTTTGGTGAAAGTAATCATTTGCATTTTCAAAATCCGTTATTTTTATCAAATTTAAGGATATATTTTATTAATAAAATTAGGAAGTTTTACTGATTTGTAAATTGGTTTAATCGATCAATGGTTTTCACTGCACTTAAAATTTATATTTATTAATAATAAAAGCATAGGTAACACAAATTATTATTGTAACAATATTTATAAAAATAAAATGAAACATATTAAAAATATATAAATTTTTATTGTCTAAAATATTTATTGTGATTGAAGTAATTAATGATTATTATTGAAAAAATAACAAATTTCATTGTTCAAATTGATTATTTTTTACTAATATTACATTAATTTAATGACTAATTTATTTAAATATTTAATAATTTTAAAATATATAAGGTGTGCAAGGTTTAAAAACTCTTAAATAAATTTTTAAAACATTGTTTATTGAACAAAAATTTTATATAATAATCCTAAATAAATGAAGAAAACTAAATTATTTAAAAGCACTACCACTTATTTTTGCAAAATTATAAATTAATTTCGTCTATACAATTCTTAAATATCCTTCTAAAATATTTGACTCCAATCACTTGGAATTAAATACTGTTGAACCACTTCACAATCACTTCAGAATATTACTATCATTATATATTGATCAACTTTGAATAATCAGGATGAAAAGAAGAAATATCAGTCATTTGTCAATCTCTAAAAATTTAAATATTTTTCTCACTCGCGGCTTCAGTTTTCCTCTTGCCAAAGCTGAAGAGCCACTGACGCATGAAAGCATCTTGAAAGACTTTTCAAAGAAAATATCTTAGAAAATGTATGAAATTTTCGTATATTTCCATCTTAGGGAACATTTACACCTTCGGTAAAAATTTCCCGAACGGAAAATTTTTCATTGGAGTAAGAGAGACAGACTGTGTATCTGACTCTCTTACTCCAATGCAAATTTTCCTTTCTGCACAATTTTTACAGAAGGTGTAAACGCTCCATTATATTTCAAACAAAAAAATTTCACTAACTTTCTACCTAAATAAATTCATAAACCAGATGTGGCAAACCTTTTAAAACGAAGGAATTCTTTCAAACATTTTATTTTTATATAGCATATAATATAAAATACAAATATTTTAAAACATAACTATTTACAGCAATGTATTTTGTAAATACAAGAAAAATAGTTGCTTATATTTTTTTGTTAAAAAAGCAAAAAAAAATTTGATTTTCAATAATCAATATATTTGTTAATAAATCACAATAATATTGCATTTAATGTAAAAATTATCAACAAATATTTATATCAAAAAATGTTATTTTGTCTATATTACAGATAAATATAATTTATTTTTATATTTAAAAAAATAACAGGTGTACTTGTTAAAATGACTGATCTAAGTCAGTTAAAATAATCGACAGATAAATCAGTTAAATCAATTGACTGGTTTTCAGTTAAATTCAGTGACTGATTGTATCAGTGGAAATATTTGACAGATTTACCAGTCAAAATGATTATTGTGCCAATGAAAATCAATGATTTGTCAGTGAAAATATGCGTGACTGATTAAATCAATTAAATTTTGAATGATTCAAACTAAGAGTGATATATATATATATATATATACAAAATTTTATTAGGTGTTTCCTAATTTTTTTATAAAATATTTGTGAAACAGTTCAATTATATATAGATTCTTACCCTTCAGAATAGAGACTGGAAAACGTTTCCTGCAGTTGGTGATTATATTTTATAAATAAAATGATTAATTATAATGAAAAAACGATATGTGAATAATTTTTTGTTCACAAAAAATATTCGTATATATTAGTCACGGACTTCTCATCATATCGCTATTCTTTAAATCGATTGATGCACGATTACAATAGTCCTAAGGATATATACAACTCCTACTCATACAGAATTTCTCCAGTTGACGCATATCCGCAAGAACGTTTGAACCATGGAAGGGATCGCAACCAAGTCCACATCGGATGCCGTTTACATCTGCAATTACATTTTATTTGACATTGAACTTCAATGGCATAATTTATGCGTCCAGGAATATGCACGTAACTGTCTAATTTCAAGATAAGCTTTAAATACATTTTTTTGTTTTCGTAGTGTCTAACCGCTTTCTTTCTCATGATTAGGAATACAACTATATCAATAATAATTATTGTATTAAACGGACATGAAAAACTAGATAATAAGCATGCGGATCGGACACTTCAGAGGTAATAATGAAATATAATAAAAATGTTTAATACCTACATGTGGGATTTCACGTTAAGTTACAGGCTTCACAGTGTTTCCCCTATTCCCCTTTTTTTCCTCTATTTCAAAAAATTCCCCTTCTTTCCCCTTTTTTATCAATATTTCCCCTTTTTCCCCTATTTTTTACTTCTTTCCCCTATTTTGTGTTGTATAGCAAGAGAAAATTTTTTTTTATATAAAATATATTTTATTTCAGTTAAATAAACGTAGATTTGTCTCAGAGCCATCTAGGTTATTTAGTTGTTTTAAAGAAAAATTTTATTCAACATAAATAAAACTTTTATTTAAACAAAATAAAGTTTTTTTAAAACAAATAAAGTCTAGTTGAAATTTTACTATTTTGAATATATTGATATTTTCAATGTCGATATATAATTTATTAATTTATAAATTTTGATTAAAATATTTATTAAGTGAAGCTATAAAAAATATTACATTTCTTAAAATGATATCCGACCATTCACCAGAATTTACCTAAACATATTTTTAACCGAATGCATTTTGATGAAAAGTATATCAAAACAGCACAAAATTAATGTTCAAAGATAACAAATTGAGGGTCCCTATCAAAGAACCGGTTATAAGTTTTTGTGACTCAAAATTCTCGACCTCTAAATAAAAAAAGGATTTAAAATTTTAATTTCTTGAAAACATTTTATATTGGTATAAAGATTACTCAAATGTTTCTCAAAAAATTGGGATTAAAAACAGATTAATTTTTTATTTACAGGGCAATGATTTCGAGCTTAAAAAACTTATAACCGGTTCTTTAATGGAACCCTCAATTGTGTATAAAAAGTGTTAAAGCACAACAAAAATTCAATTTATTTCGAAAGACAATTTTTTTTCAAAAATTTTAAAACAACTTTTTTCGGAAAAAATGGATAACATGTTTTTTTTCGGGGATATGAATTCGGGAGAAGTGCATTCGGTAAAACAGTATAGGGGAAGGCTTTCTGATGAGTACATTCAGAGAAAAAAGTTATTTATTTTAACTAAAAGTGTATATTTAAGAAAAATTTATTTGTTGCAAATAAATATTTTATTTAAAATAAATAAACTAATATTTATTTCAAATAAATGCACTAATTAATCTAAAATAAAGAAATATATTTGCAATTTATGAAATAGTATATTTGTAGCAAATAAAAAATATATTTGATTCAAATAAATGTTTGTTTGACTTATAAGTAGACGCCTGCGCATATTGCATTGCTATAGTAAAACAATAAGATGTTTTGCTTTTAACAGTTTAACGCGTACAATTATAAGAAGTTTATTCATCATGAATAGTTAACAAATTTAATTAATTTAAGTACAGAATTTTTCTTTTTAAGTGAAAATTTTAATTAGTACAAAGTAACAGATTTGTATGTGATTTCATTTACATTTTAGTGTCTTATTTGAGATTTTGTGAGAAAAATGTGACAGTGGACTTTTACATATGAAGTGAAAAAGTAAAGTAAAATGACTAACAATAAGAAAATCTGACTTTATTTAACAAATATTCTTATAAAAATAAACATTTATTTTAATGAATATTAAAAGTTCCATTAGTGATTGTGATTGTTAAATTTATTTAAAAGTTTATAAGTGAATTTTAATATTTTAGAATGCTTACAGGATTTATTAAAATGAAAAGTGTTTTTTATTTGCTCTAAATATAAAATATATTTAAAGAAAATATAAAATTTTTTTCATTTAAATAAAAATGGATATTTAAACGAAATATATTAATTCAAATAAAAAATATTATTTGAGCTAAATAAAAGTTTAGTTGGTTCTGTGACAAATATCCTTTTTTATTTGTTTGAAATAAATTTTATTTAATTCAAATAAATCATTTCTCTAGGTGTACTCATGATTATCATTATCAAAGGGTATTTTAATTTCATTCAAACACTATATTTTAAAAGTAAATAATGATAAAAACAATAGCTGAAAATAGTTTAAAAAAAATTGTTTTCTAAAAAGTTATTAACAATTTAATTTTTTAATACATTTTTCGAAAAAAATGAATTACTTGAAAACTAATCGACAGAATTTGATAAAATTTTAACCACCTACTTGAAAAATCTTTCTTTTTAAAACTCCAATTCTAGTTTTAAATTATCATGTAATTTGTTTAAATAATAATAAATTTTTATAAACAAATGAAAATTTAAGCATGTTCTTAATGAGATAATTAAATTTTCTTTACAGCATTTTATTCTACGTAAAATGTGGAACTATTACCAAAAAAAATTTTAAGGTCCGCATTTTATTTTAATTAACATTTTCAAAATTGACCCCTAATAACTAACAAATTGAAGCCAATTCAACGCATTTAACGCGACAGTGCGACCGCTCACGAAACTGCACGCGCCATGTCTTTGTTACAGCGCGTAACAAAAATAGTTGTAATTTGTAAATTAAATGTGGGACCTACAATTTTTTTTTGGTAATACTTTCAAATTCTACCTAGAATAAAATGCTGTAAAGAAAATTAAATTATTTCATTAAGAACAGGCTTCAAAAACCATTGCTACACTTCTGAAAGCCTTACCCAGTACGTACAGTACCTTCCGAAATTGTCAGTCCACCCATTTTCAAAGGAATGACAAAAATTTTTTAACATAAAATTCATGAAAAGTAAAATTTTTTTTGGTTTATATTTTGAAAGACGATAAAATTTTGAAAAGAATAAGACCTTACAGAAGTCATTTGGCCAAAATTTGTAGAAGATATTCTTAAAAATCGTCATTTTCAATGTTTTACAAAAATTTGAATAACTTCTAAAATAATGAACGCTTTTTAATAATCTTAGGCTTCTTTTAAAGACCATTTTCTACAGAATAAGAATTACTTATAGGCATTAACCTGTCATTTTTAACTTGGAATAAGCATGACGTCAAAATTAGACAAAAAAATTGGAAAAATTTGAAATAATATTATTAAAAGAAAAATAATTTTTGAAATTCAAACATATATTTTTATTAAATTTTCTTGAAAAATCTACACCATATCATATTATTAAAAGAAAAATAATTTTTGAAATTCAAACATATATTTTTATTAAATTTTCTTGAAAAATCTACACCATATCATGTTTTATATATGTTCTAGAATAGTTTTTAGTACAAAAAATTGATTTCAAATTTTTCCAATTTTTTTGTCTAATTTTGACGTCATGCTTATTCCAAGTTAAAAATGACAGGTTAATGCCTATAAGTAATTCTTATTCCGTAGAAAAAGACCTTTAAAATAAGCCTAAGATTATTAAAAAGCGTTCATTATTTTAGAATTTATTCAAATTTTTGTAAAACATTGAAAATGACGATTTTTAGGAATATCTTCTACAAATTTTGGCCAAATGACTTCTGTAAGGTCTTATTCTTTTCAAAATTTTATCGTCTTTCAAAATATAAACCAAAAAAAATTTTAGTTTTCATGAATTTTATGTTAAAAATTTTTTGTCATTCCTTTAAAAATGGGTGGACTGACAATTTCGGACGGTACTGTACCAATTCGGGAAAATTATTCGGTACTTTTAATATTAGGGATTAAAATATTTAGATTTGCTATGAAAGCAATAAATAAAATGTAGAAAACAGAAAACAAATAATAGAAATAGAAAACAAAATAAAAGTATCGCACAATTTAGGAATGATATAATGTGATAAATTTTATAAATTAATGTTTAATAAATGTTATAAACTAAATTAATTTTAAATTATAGTAATTTTTAAAGCGGTTTTATAAAATAAGAGTCCAAATTGAACTAAAAAATATGTTTAGATTTTCCCCTTTTTTCCCCTATTTTGAATAAAGAAATTTCCCTATTCCCCTTTTTTGAACTTTTCAGTAAAAAAAGAAGTATTGAGTGGAGCGTTTAGGAATTGAGTGAAGCTCTGAGCCAATACGGATTCGAGTAAAAACCGTATTGGGACGTTTGACTCAATCTTTTTTTCATCCGCCGAATACTGTCTTATTTTATTATTAAAATTAAAATCACATGACCAGAGTACACATTATAAATTGAAAGCACAATTGTCCTGGAATGTAAAAATGCCAATTTCGATAAGAAACAGTGAATATTTGTTAAAAATTGGTAAAAGCAAAGTTTGACAAGCGCGACTGAATTTACCATGTGAATAAATGAATTGGTAAGTTTAAATGGACGAAAAGAAATCTACTGTTACCGACAAAAAGTTCCTAGAGAATTGTTAAACAATGAAATTTCATTGTTTTGTTGAATTTACGACAATTCTCTAGGAAATTTCTGTCGGTAACAGTAGATTTCTTTCAGTCCATTTCGTCCATTTAAACTTACCACTTCATTTATTCACATGGTAAATTCAGTCGCGCTTATCAAACTTTGCTTTTACCAATTTTTAACAAATATTCACTGCTTCTTATCGAAATCGGCATTTTTACATTCCAGGACAATTGTGCTTTCAATTTATATTGTGTACTCTGGTCTTGTGATTTTAATTTTAATGCTAAAATAAGGGTGCGATCCCATGTGAGCAGAATACGTCGACCGAAAGCAGAAAATCATGAGTGCAAAAGAGATAAGTAGATATTGTTGTTCTTTTTACTCTCATGATTTTCTGCTTTCGGTCGACGTATTCTGCTCACATGGGATCGCACCCTAAGACCGTATTCGGCGGATGAAAAACAGATTGAGTCAGACGTCCGAATACGGTTTTTACTCGAATCCGTATTGGCTCAGAGCTTCACTCAATTCCTAAACGCTCCACTCAATACTTCTTTTTTTACTGGGTTATTGCACTGTGAAGCCTGTTTAAGTATAAACCAGGGTTCATGCGTTTACTTACACGTCATCGTCGCTTGGGGGGGGGGGGGGGGGAATCCAAGCGATTTCATGTGAATCCAAGATTCGAAGAATTCGTCCTCTACTATTTCAGTCGATTCCATGTAAATCCATGCAAATAATAATAAATTTTCAAATTATTGTTGAATTGGATTCTGAGTGATCAGCCCCTCGGACTATTACATTTCAGGCTAATAACGAAAAAGCTGCCGTTTCACGCGATCCGTGAAAAAAGGGCCTTTTCCGACGAAAGATGAAGAACGTGCGCCTTTTGTGTGAAAGCCCAAGTAGCACGCTGTATCACCTGAGTGTCATGGCGATATCTATCGGGGATATTCCTGTCCGCTTTTTTGAATATCCTTGTGACATTCCTGCGATATTGAGGGGATATTACTGTGACATCGAGGATATACTGCTGCGATATTGAGGCGGGATATTGCTGTGATATTGAGGGGATATTTCACAAAATTTTCGCTATAAGTTCCAGTTTGGACTTATAGAAAAAATTCTGTGAAATATTCCCTCAATATCGCAGCAATATCCCGCCTCAATATCGCAGCAGTATCTCCTCGATGTCAAGGCAATATCTCCTCAATATCGCAGAAATGTCACAGGGATATTCAAAAAAGCGGACAGGAATATCCCCGATAGATATCGCCATGACACTCAGGTGATACAGCGTGCTACTTGGGAGGTGAAAGAAAATGCCTCTTCAGCGAAGCAAATTTTTTTTTCTTAGGTTGGCAATATAATGACGAGAACTAAATTATATTGTTTATTGGATTTGATGAAAATTATTTCATTTAATGAAAAAGCCTGAAATGGCAGCCTGAAATGGAACAGTTTTCCCCCCAAGCGACATTATATTTTGGTGACTTGTAGTTCACTTAAAAAAAGATTAAAATTTCAAAAAATATGTTTTGGCGAGTTTTGGAAACATATAACATACTTGTGTAATTTGTAAAATGACAATGTTAGTTTTACTATGTTACCAATTTTTTATTATTAACCATTGATCACGGACATTAGCACACAACTTCAAATCTTTGGGGAAATTAATAAAAATTTTTATTATATAACGTTGTTACAATTGTATTATAAGGGTAATTCTCTGGAACTTTTAACTTTTGACTTGAAAAAAAATTTTACTTGCATATTAATAAAAATTTGCATGTAAATTAAAATTAGCATTTAGAATTTATTTTTTCAGTTAAAAATGTAATATTTCGAAAGTCTCATATATTTTTATTCTTTTTTAATAAGACGGTTTATTATAGGTTAAAATCTATTGTTATCGATTGTTTTGGATTTAAATATTTAGGTTGTCTTTACTTTTTTATAATATTTATTATTTAATTTTTAATGTTCTCTATTAGAGTTATATTAAATTTATATTAAATTGGTCAAATTTAAATACAAATAAAAATCTGCAAAAATTGCGTGACAGGGGGGGGGGGGGGGGGGAAGTCGAAAATCTCCAAAAATTGCGTGACATCATTTGTGAATGTTCCCTATTATATATTATTAATTAACATTAATATTATTATATTGAGAAACAGTTATTATTTAATATATTATATAATAATTAAAATATAGCTGTAGCATTTTCTATAATCTACAGGTGAAAATAAATAAGCAGGGGCGGCGTATATAGTGTGCACTGAGAGAAATGGATTCAGGTTAATACAACCAGAAAAAGGTGGTTAATGAAATTCAGTTACTGGACCAACTTAAAATTGTCTCTGTAACATGTTTTCTGGTTACAGTAACCAGAAATTTAGTTATATTAACTAAAATTTAAAAAAAAAACAATCCTGGTTGTGACAACCAAGATTCATGGTGAAATTTGTCTTTAACTACAAACGCCTGGTTGTAGTAACCAGGCAGTTATGTTAGATTTCATTAGTCGGGAGCAAGCGCAGTACGTCTTTATACTTTCTGCTATAGTTTGACTTTTAACACAACGTAGAATGCTCTCGTCAAGTTTTTATTTTAAAGTACATACTTTATGTTTTTTCATCTATACTCTTATTAACAAAACTGTGTAAAATAAAAGTGAATGTATATGTGTTGATGCAAGTCGTTTTACTTATTTCAGTGACAGTATTTTTGACAATTAATTAGATTAATGTGATGAATGATTTCATATAACCTATATATTTTTGACTTTTAAAATTATTTTTTTGACAACGAAGGATGGACTACATTATTTATAAATATTATGAAAATGAATTCTAAAATAAGATGAAAAAATATATCATTTTAACCTCTTAATTATAGATAATATACATTGTTGCCAATTATAGCTTTATAATCACATCCATAATTTCAGTGTCAACCAGGATCCTGGTTACTATAACCAGCAATTAAATTTATACTAACCAGGTTTTATCGTCAACGCAACTATGTTTAGTCATGTTCGAACAACTTCAATCGTAGTCAAAGACGTTTTTCACCACGAGAATCTGGTTGTATGAACCAGAAATTTCTCTCAGTGTGGGATGTGTGGAGTACTCCACACTCGGGATTTTCCCGTATGTGGAATACCACACACGGAAACCCAGTTGCATAATTATATTTTTCACACTACATTTTTATTTGTTTTATTTCTTTTTTATAGTATTTGTAAGTAGAAAAAATGTCTGTCATTTAACTCAATAAAATTTTACCTCTTTTTCTTCTATATTGTATTTGTATCCCATCTTTGAATCTTAAATCCCCTCTCTCCTCTTCAACACCTAACTCCACACTCGGGGAAAATGTACTACGCCGCCCCTGTAAATAAGTAACTAATTTTCATCTCTTCAGATAAAAAACTGTGGGCTCTAGTGTAAAAAACACTCTTTTTTGACGAAATTTTTAAAAACTTTGAGTTTTTCGCTGAAAAAAATATGAAGATCAAATCCAATCATGTTCGCTATATTTTTCCTGAAATCTACAAACGAAAATACATAAAATAAGCAAAACTGCAGTTCAATAGGCCAAGAATTGTGAAAACCAAGGGGGGGGGGGTACACACTTTTTTTAAAACGAAATTTTTTTTTAGTTTTTCGCAAAAAAAAAATATGAAGATGAATTCCAATAATTTTTTCTGTATGTTTATTGAAATCTACACGAAAAAATAAAAAAAAATGTTTAACACCAGTCCACTAGATTAAGAATTGAGAGAACCAGCAAGGGTTAAAGAATTTTCGAGCTTGCAAAAAGAGATTTTAGTTTTTCGATGAAAACACCATGAAAATAAATTCTAATCACTTCCGCTATATTTTTCCTGTAATCTATGCGTAAAAACGAATAAGTATGCCAATTTTCAGCTCTTTACATAAAAAACTGTGGGCCCCAGGGGGGGGAGTACATGCATTTTTTTCTAAATTTTCAAGTTTTTCGCTAAAAACACCATGAAGATCAATACCAAATATGTTCGCTATATTTTTCCTGTAATACATTTTTGAAAATATATATGCATACCAATTTTCATCTTTCTAGGTAAAAAACTGTGAGCGCTAGGGGGGGGGGGGGTATATGCCTTTTTTGCGAAAAACCGACAAAATTTGATGTTTCTCGCGGAAAACTCTACGAAGATTAACTCCAATCACGTTCGCTATATTTTTCGTGCAATCTACGGGTGAAAATACCTATGCTTAGAACATGTCCATCTCGATTTCCCTTTGTGGTCCAGTGTTATCGTCTCGTCTCGTCTCGTGTTTCGAAAATATTACACATTATCGTCTCGTCTCGAGTGTCGAGAATGCTACACATTCTCGTTTTCTCTCGTCCCCAGTGGGAAATTTGCAACCGGCGCGGATCCTCGCCTGTACCGACGCCGGAGTAGTGGTACTGGCTGGGAACCGCCTGCCTACCGCCCGAGAACTGGTATTCTACCAAAAGATGACTTGGCCAGGAGCTGGCTGGCCATCCGTCTCGGAACTGTCATTCTACCGCACGGTAACCGGCCGCGAAGAGCCGTTCCGTGTATAATTCAACCGGCTGGGACCCAGCACTGTACCGACTGCGGATCTTTCATTTCCTAGCCAGATGTGCGCTGGCAATGCTGGCATTCTACCGCCTGACAACCGGCTCGGATCAAAATAATAATTTCAACAAATATCAATAAAAAAATAATAATTAATTGCAAAAGATAAATACTGATAACAATTTATTGATAGTTCACTTTACACATTTTTTTATACACTTAACGGTATTTTTTTATATTCACATTTGAAAAATCCTAACGCTTGGGGGTACGAGCCTACGCCTAACCGAATATTTACGCACCGAAATCACGCACGCTAACCACTATGCTACGCTCGCATGGAACTCTCAAATCTTAAATGCTTTCAAGTCTCACTAGCTAAAATGAAAATTGTAAAATTACTACGCGGCAATAAACAATTTTCAAATACGGACTGATGTTATACCGGTATTTATGAATATTTTAATATTTCGTTTAAAAAGGAACTTGTTAAAATTGTTATTTTATTATTATATTTTTTAATATTTTATTACATAATTATTAATAATTGAATGAAATTTGAATGCACAACACATTTTTTAATTATTTAATTTGCAGAAAAGTGTCAATAAATAATTACTTAATATATTGTTTAAATTAAAAAGAGATTATTAATTAATTAACAATAAATAAATTAATTAATAATCTGTTTTTTATATATTTATTTAATGTGTTATTTATTGTAGGTATTATTATATATTGAACACATTTTCTTTCAAGTTAATATTATTATTTATTAAAAATTATTTATTTAATTGCACATTAATAAAGTTGGATTTTTATAAATATAATGAAAAAATTAAGTTTCTTATATTCTTCCTTTGCATCAATACAATTAATTTATTTATTGGTTAAATAATAATAATAATAATATTATTATAATAAATGCAATTAGTTATTGTAATAATTAATTAGCTATGATATATATAATAAAATAAATTTATGATTATACTGATAATGTGAACTATAACAATAAATGACGAGATCCGCAGTCGGATCCGCCCCAGCACCGAGCCAGTACAGACCTAACATCCGTCATTCTTCCGACGCCCTTAGAAGAATGAAATCCGCAGACGAAACAAATCCAGTACCACGCCAGTACTGACGAAAGTAGAAAGGCGAATCCAAAATTCTGAGCCTAATCTGTTCCGCGCCGGTTGAATTTTGGGATCCGAATCGGTACAAAACATCGGTACTGGCGGTCCGCACGGGCGCGGATCCCAGGCGGTTGTAAACTCCGACATTCGTCCGACTTTTCCTCCTGGGTCTTTTTTCTGTCTTGTTCAGCTTTTTTATAGAAGTATTGTAAAAAAATTTGACGTGTTTGCACATTACGGAAAAATGACTTGATGATTAAGGTGAGACTTGGTAGTCTTTCAGGTATTAGTCTGGTTTAAAATATTAGCCATATTGGAATAAAAAAAGTTAAGCTGAACAACAGTTACAATTTATTTTTGATTGAATCCATTTCAAATCAGAAAGGTCGACTAACTTCAAGTTATAGATTTAGTTGTCGCTAAAATATGTTATTGTACATGAAAAATAAAGAGACACGTATTTTTTATTTTTCAAAAAAGATAAATTTAACGAAGTTACGTACATTTGAACTTTAAGTGGTAAAACTCGAATGAACAGTGAAAAAAAATTGTTTTGCTTGGCATTTTTTTTCACTTTTTTTTGTTATCATATTTTTACTACAAATTCTTAAAATAATTATAAACATTTCCTATGAATTTCAAGCGGACTAAACCATTCTGGCAATCAGGAGAATTTTTTTTTGAAATATTTATTTTCACAAATTTTTAAATTGTTAACGTTCACGTCAACAATGTTATAACGATTCATTTGTTTTTAAAAATGCAAGTTAACAATTTGAAAATGTGCGAAAATAAATATTTCAAAAAAAAATTCTCTTGATTGCCAAAATGGTTTAGCCCGCTTGAAATTCATAGGAAATGTTGGTAATTATTTTAAGAACCTGTAGTAAAAATTTGATAACAAAAAAGGTGGTGTTTTTGAGAAAATTGATCTTATTATTTATTTTCAGAAAATCATCCCCTATTTTTATAATTTTAAATATTTTTTCAAATTTCAAACTGGATTTTGAAGAGGACAGGACCATCTACAAGAATCAAGAAAGAAAATTAAATTATACTTAAAAGAAAAAAAAATGACAAGTAAAACAATTTTTTTTCACTGTTCATTCGAGTTTTACTATACTCAAAGTTCAAATGTACGTAACTTCTTTAAATTTAGCTTTTTTGAAAAATAAAAAACTCGTTTCTCTTTGTTTTTCATTTACAATAACATATTTTATTTGCAAATTTTTTTTTTTTGCCTTAAAAAAATGTTTTTGTCTCAAATAACTGATTACTTGTTTTGTTTATTATCAAATATCAAATGCTGAAATGCTCCTATGTCTTCATTCTTGGTTCCAGTGCTGATTAAAAAAACGCACTGAAAAATGAATTAAATTTCAACTTTTAGTTGAAAAAAGTGTATTTACTAAATATTATGTAGGGGAGTATCGTCGAGAAGTTATAGAAAACAGTCAGAACCTGATCCAACCTTGACTACTCTCCCCTAAGTGTTCATTAAACGAAAACAAAAATTTTAGCTTTAACTTTGCAGCGATTATTATTGCGTCTGTGTCCTTTTTATATAGTAAGGGAGAGTCTCCAGTTGTGAGACGGGTTTCATTTTTGACCCATAAATTGTAAACGGGTAAACGAAATTGTAAATAAAATACACCGTTCGAAAGGTAACAGAAATACGCAACTTTTATTAAAAGAAAGTGTATAGTGTTTCGATGAACTCGAAAAATTTTACGATACATTTTCCGAGCACATCGCTTTTTTCAAAAAAAAAATGTCTCCAGTTCTGAGACACTCATTAAAAATTGCTAAAATTTAACAAGTTCGACATAAAACGTTATGTTTAGTATAAATAATTAAATATATTAATAATATATATTATTATATACTAAATAATAATATTTATTCGCCAAAATATGACTATCAAATAAACACAATTTAATAGCTTCAACAAGAGCATTAAAATTGATTTCTTCTGAATCAATTGAATTTTTTCCACTTGAAATGCCCAAAAATACTAGAAAAAAAATCAAAACAACATTTAAATAGTATGCCTGCAAAGTCGTATTTTGTATGCTGCCCAGATGGGTGTTGACACCGTCTCACAACTGGTGATATGCTGTGTCTCACACCCAGAAATTGGCGCTATTTTGAAAAAGGAAAATTAAATTATTTTCAACCGTAGATTGGAACAATGCAATATTGCATCACAAAATATAAGGAAAACACTAAAAGAAAATGCATTACATTTACCTTTTCCAATTAATTAACTTGGAAAAAAAGTACTTTGCATTTATTGAAACAACGCTGTTTAGTCGACTATCACACACAGTGTTGGTATTTAACAAAAACAGTTTATACATATATCCGCTTCGGCGTACTCGAAAAAGTTGGCTCATATAAAAAGATATGTTTTTATATAAACCAATCGTCTTTTTAATATTGCATGTTAAAAAAAATTGACTGTCTCACAACTGGAGAGTCTCCCCTATATTTTAATTAAATTTTTACAACAAATATGTAGCAAAGAAATTTAGTTAATAATTTTATATTTAATTAAAATAATTTTGTGCTTGTGAAAAATAATTCTACATTTTTGTTGCGTTCTACTTAACATATATTTTTAAGTGCGTAGTCGATGTGTAAAGCCATTAGTTTTAACCATTCATATGTAGAAAGTAACTGAAACATATTTAAATTTAATGTAGTTATTAGTGTCAAAAATAATGCATCCTCTAGTCAGTGTACAATGTGAACAGAAGCCTTGCAACTTATTTTTGTAGTAATATAAAGTAATACAACAGTAAGCAAATATTTATATTAATTTCTCTCTAATAGTTATCATGAATTATTGTTCATTTTTTGTTATAAGTTTACTCTTTTTCGAATGTGTTATAGCTACTATCATCGTTAATAGTCACAGTAAGTATGACACTCACCAAAATTTATATTATAAAAATACTATATGTGAAATCTGATTTGAATATTAAGAATCATGTATTATACAAAAGAACTCCGTAAGTTCTTATTCATTACATAATAATTATCAGTTACATAATTATTTTCTCTCCAGTTACAGTAATGAAATGACATTTAGTCTCACACAATAATTTAATTAGTATAAAAAAAACAAAAGAAAAATTAACCACTTTACCATCACGTCCATATTGTAGTTCTGGATTAGGTTAAGAGTGCAGTATCGCAATAGAAGTAGCAAACAAAAAGAATCACTGACACTAACATTATGCTCAGTTAGCTAATGATTTTCCCAAGTTATGATTTGTGAAGAATTCTTGAACTTTAGTATTAATAAAATACTTTATATCAATCCAAATAGTCTGGTTATTGGAAATTAATATACCTTTATCTCTACAAAATATGTTTGTTAATTAGTATAGTTTTTGATGAAAATGAGTAGATAGAATTTCATTTGAAACGGATTTTGACATTATGAAATCTCTATAAAATAAGATGTCAGAAACCATTTCACAGAGCATTTTCGTAAAACTTTTTTTTGTTTAAGGACACCCGTGATGATAAGAATTCCTTTTTTCTTATTAATAATTATAATAACTTTCTAATTTCGCAAAAATTTACTTATATATTCAACGACTTCACACTAACTGTCCGATAACCGCCAGTACCTCTATCCTATATACCGAGAAATTTAAGTTAATTCCTATGTGGGAGAACACGTTTTTTATTGACTGGTAAATGTTTCATTTGTATAAGTTTAATAATAATTAAACTCTATAGAACTTTACCAACAAAGTTATATTCGCAAAAGTAGGGTTTAATAATTTGTTAACAAACTTAAATTTATTCGTTTCAGATTTAAATAAACTGACAGGTTTCTTCTCATCTGCATATATTTACACTATAAATCAACGAAAATGCAATTGCCAACCGTTGGCATTGTCTTGTACATGCTGCGAATCAGTTTTCATATGGTACAGCCAATTGTCAAGAAAATGTAAGTAAAATCTAAACACCTTTGTAAAATTTGTCTCGATAATGGGGGGTCCCTATACTGTAATGACATTTCGTAGAAATGATAATTAGCAAAAATGAAAATTCGTAAAATTGGCAATTCGTCAAAATGACATTTCTC
Source organism: Leptopilina heterotoma (assembly GCF_015476425.1). Lineage (NCBI taxonomy): Eukaryota > Metazoa > Arthropoda > Insecta > Hymenoptera > Figitidae > Leptopilina > Leptopilina heterotoma. The sequence goes on from NW_025111139.1 coordinate 54,810, forward strand.
AAAAGTGATATACACTCGACTCTCGGATCTTTTGCACTTACGGGACCAAATCCTCTCATACCTTTTACCAAAACAAATGCCATGGTAACACAAAACAAAACAATATGTATAACCAAATATGTAAATTAATGACAGTATTTATGTTTTAGTTTTAATATTTACATTTATAATAATTAAAACTTTAACATAATTTTAATCACATAATGGAGGAGCTGTTCTAATTTACTTTAGATAACCAAAGTTATCGCGAAATTAATGTTTTGACAATTTGATAGTCATTTATTTATTTAATATAAAAGGTAAAAGATGCGGGAGAAAAATTGCAAAAGAAGCGAGAGTGTAAAAGAACTGAATGCAAAAGATCCGAGAGTCGAGTGTATTTCGTAAAACTGTCGTTTCGGATAAATAATAATTTGTAAAAATTACAATTTACAAAAGTGAAAACTCGTAAAAATGTCGCTTCAAACAAATGACAATTTGCAACAAGGGCGATTCGTAAAGCTATAACAATTCGGTTAAATTTAATTTCGTCATAAAGGCAGTTTGATTACAATACTTTTCGTGAATATGATAGTTTATCAAATGAAATTCGGTAAAATCTCATTTCAGTCAAATGACATTTGGGAATAATCATGTGCCTCTTTGTATGTCCTTATTTTAATTCAAGCACGCATTCCGTGCTATAAATACGCATGAATACTTATGAAGAAATTAACTTTACAGTATGCCTTAATTTTCGATACAATATAAATGTATTGATGGTGGAAATAAAATTTGATGAATCTACGCTACGATCACAAGTTTTATCTAGTAAGTAACTTTCAATTGCAGTTAGTTTTTAAAGTGGAACGGTGCTCTAAATACACTGAGAAAACGCTTTATTTGATTTAAATATATTTTGTTTAAATCAAACTTGAAATATATCTTTGCTATACAGTTAAACATATTCAAGTTTAATTTAAACTAAAACTTAAATTGGTTCATTTAAAGAAATAATGTATTTAATTCAAACATAAGTTGTGGCTGATTTTAAATTATTTATAATCAACTTTTAAGTTTGAATCAAACATAAAATTTTTAAACATATTTCTTGTTTAAATAACAACAGAAAATATGTTTGAATCAAAGCAGTATATATTTTCTATATTGGAATTAAGCTTACAAACTAATTTCAATTAAACAAAATCACTTAACCCTTTGAGGGGCACATTATTCATATGGACGGATTTTCTTTACATCTCATGTCTCAATATTTTTGGGGTGGTTGATTACGAATTTAAAGTTAGTTTTTTAAAATTCAAAATGTCAGATCCAATATGGCGGACATTATTTTAATTAATCGGTTTCGCTTGAAAATGTTTACTTGGAGGTTTTTGAGGTCGCTAAGGGGCCATCCATAAACCACGTTGCCTCTTGAGGGGGAGGGGGGGTCAAGCAATTGACTACGACAAGATGAAAAAATGGCGCTAATACATGTAATAGCGTACTACATGGGGGAGGGGGGGGGCAAAATTCCCAAAAAATGGGGCTACGTGGTTTATGGATGGCCCCTAATTACAAATCTGATGTTAGTTTTTAAAAATTCGAAATGGCGGATTCAATATGGCGGACAATTTTTTTTAATTAATCGTATTCGCTTGGAAATGTTTACTCGGGGGTTTTTGGGGTCGCTGATTACGAATCTGATATTAGTTTTTAAAAATTAAAAATGGCGGATCTAATATGGCGGATGACTTTTTACAAAGTTGATACAATTGACCTAAAAGTTGGTTCTCGGGTGATCCCCGGTCACTGATTACAAATTCGTTGATAGTTTTTTAAAATTCAAAATGGAGTTTGCAATATGGTTGATGAGATTTTTCAAAATTTATTCAGATTTGCTTGATACTTATTTTCAAGAGTTAATGCTTTTTAGAAATCTAAGATCAATTTGATAATTGTAAAAACTGAGTTGCTGACTAATTAGAAATTTTTGTTTTAAAATTAGCAGGAGTTTTATAATAAACATATTCCAGTTTATTAATTTTAAAAATTTCTCCTCTAATTATTAATCCACAATCTATATTTAAAAATAGACTTAAGATTGGTAATCAGGGACTACAACAAGCTCCGAGTAACCAGTTTCGTGACAATCTAATAAATTCTTACATTTGCCATCTGTTATATTGGATCCGCAATTTCGAATTTTTAAAAACTAACATCAGATTCGTCTTCAATGATGCCAAAAACCCCCGAGTGACAATTTTCAGGTAAAAATAGACAATTGAAAAAAAATCTTCCGCCATATTGGATCCCCCATTTTGAATTTTTAAAAACTAACATCAGATTCGTCATTAGCGAACCATGAAACCCCCGAGTGATAAGTTTCAGATAAAACTACCCAGTAAAAAAAAGTATTGAGTGGAGCGTTTACGAATTGAGTGAAGCTCTGAGCCAATACGGATTCGAGTAAAAACCGTATTGGGACGTTTGACTCAATCTCTTTTTCATCCGCCGAATACGGTCTTATTTTAGCATTAAAATTAAAATCACATGAGCAAAGTTCACATTATAAATTGAAGGCACAATTGTCCTGGAATGTAAAAATGCCGATTTCGATAAGAAACAGTGAATATTTGTTAAAAATTGGTAAAAACAAAGTTTGACAAGCGCGACTGAATTTACCATGTGAATAAATGAAGTAAGTTTAAATGGACTAAAAGAATTCTACTGTTACTGACAGAAAGTTCTTAGAGAATTGTGGTAAATTCAAATGGAGAAAACAGCTTAGTGGCCAAAAGGCTAAATTGCCATTTTGCTAAACCACGCACAGCAAAACTGTTTTACCGACTGAGTGTTTCGAACCTAACCTCTTACTGTGTAAAATTTTAATTTAGCGAAATAGCAATTTAGTCTTTTGGCCACCAAGCAACAAAACAATGAAATTTCATTGTTAAAAAAAACCAAAATTCTCTAGGAACTTTCTGTCGGTAACAGTAGATTTCTTTTAGTCCATTTAAACTTACTTCATTTATTCACATGGTAAATTCAGTCGCGCTTGTCAAACTTTGCTTTTTCCAATTTTTAACAAATATTCACTGCTTCTTATCGAAATCGTCATTTTTACATTCCAGGACAATTGCGCTTTCAATTTATAATGTGAAGTCTGCTCATGTGATTTTAATTTTAATGCAAAATTCGACCGTATTCGGCGGATGAAATAAAGATTGAGGGTGGAGTCCCATGGCACCGTTTTGTGTTGCGTTTTGTAACTAGGACATGAGTGTGAGAGAGATGGAGACATATGTTTGCTATATTTGCACTCATGGCCTAGTTACAAAACGCAACGCAAAACGGTGCCATGGGACTCCACCCTGAGTCAAACGTCCCAATACGGTTTTTACTCGAATCCGTATTGGCTCAGAGCTTCACTTAATTCCTAAACGCTCGACTCAATACTTTTTTTTACTGGGTAAACAATTTTTAAAAAATCGTCTTCCATATTAGATTCGCCATTTTTAATTTTTAGAAACTGATGTCATATTCGTAATCAGCGACCCCAAAAACCCCCGAGTAACAATTTTTAGGCGATTTTAAAATGTTTTAAAAAATTCGTGATTTTTAACAATAATTTATGAATTTTTTTAAACAATAGGAATTTTTTAACATGATCTAGGTTACATATTTTAAATGCCCTATTCTTTCTGAAGAGAACGCACTAAATTTGACTCAAAAATATTAATTTTCGTTAAAGATATTCAGGTTTTTTGTATGAGGGACGTATACGTCCCACGGCCCCTCAAAGGGTTAAAATTATTTTTCTATTTAAATTAAATATTATATTTTCTCAGTTTATTTTTCAGTAGTAGGGTAATGTCACCTTGAGTGGACCGCCTAAGATTTTTTTCGAAAAAATTCTTTATGATCGAAAGCAAATTAATCGGAGGTTTCTATTCCAAGCTTTAGTTTAGATCCCTAGATAAGTGTTTATACCATAATAGCTTTGATTTTTTCTTATTTATAAATAAAATTGACTTTAAAAAAAGCTAATTTTTAAGGAATGAAAAAAGTGTAACCTTGAGTGGACTACTCCTAAAAAATTGCAAAAGTTATTTTAAATTCTTTAATGTATTTAATATTTCTGATATATTTAAACAAAATTTATGCTTATGCAGCTTCAGACCACGTACGTGTCGCAATGTTTACAAGTGAAACCATTTTTAATAATTTTGGCACATATCACATCAATATCACAAAAGAAATTAATAAAGAACATAAAACATAGTTTTAAACCAATTTATTGTCAATTTATATCCATAAAAATGGTAAACTGACATTAAAAATGGAAAAAACAAACAGTCCATTCATGGTTATAAACAGTGGTCCAATCATGGTGACATGCAACTTTTTATGGCAGTCACCACAATTTTTTTGAGTCAAAACTATCACTTAATTAAACAAAGAGTACTAAGACAATCAATTTCAATGTCCAAAGTAGTAGGAAAAAAATAAGTTACCTTTTAAAACTTAAATTTTACACTACTTTTACACTTCCAAATCACTTTACTTATTGTAAGAGCGACTTTTTGCTGCTATTCGCACTATTTATTTCACGTTTCCGCTGTTAGATAACTTAAAAGCTTAGGCGGTCCACTCAAGGTGACATTACCCTATCTTATTGTACACTGTAAAAAAAGGAGAGTTAATTTTTAACTTCCCAGGGGATTCTATAAAAGTCGCACCCGTTGGGGAGTTAATGCCAGGGGGTTTGGATAAAGAGAGTTAAAACTTTACACCCAAATGCTAACTCCCCAAGGAATAAATAACTCGCGCGGGTGTTGATGAAGGGAGTTGGTAAATTAACTCTCTTTTGGTGTTGATTTTTAACTCGAAAAATTTCACTCCCAACTCCCGAGTCCGTTAACTCCCTAAATTTTTTACACACAGGAAAAAAAAAGTCTGACTCCGTTTACACCTTAAATTCAGCCCATGTATTTCACATAAGTCTGTCCTTGTTTAACGGGGCTGACTCCGTTTACATCTTAAATTCAGCCTCAAAAATAGGCTGAAAGTAAAACTTTTTTTTTAGTGTGCAGTGAAAAAGACAAAAGATATTGTATTCTCTGATGATAATGTTCAAATTATGACTATAATCTGTTACAAAATCGCTATTACTTTTGATTTAATATCATACACTTAGGCCGCAGTCCCATGGCAGCGTTTCGCGTTGCGTTGTAATGAGAGAGAATGCAGCAAACGTATATTTGCGTCTTTTTCTCTCCCATTACGACGCAACGCAAAACGCTGTCATGGGACTCCATCCTTAGAATTTCGTTCGGTTACCCAGATAGCCCAGATAGCAAAGGTATCCTGCCCGCCCGGCACGCTTCGGCCGCCACACTGAAAAAAATACATGAGACATTTTCAACTACATCCCCTTAGTAGAGTAAAAAGTAATAAAACGAACTACTTTTTTAGTTAGTCTGGCTACTTTTGATACTTATTTTAACTGTTTTATGTTGTTAAAAATTATTAATTAAATTAATGTAATTTTATAGTTAACTTTGTACACTGAGAGAAATGGATTCAGGTTAATACAACCAGAAAAAGGTGGTTAATGAAATTCAGTTACTGGACCAACTTAAAATTGTCTCTGTAACATGTTTTCTGGTTACAGTAACCAGAAATTTAGTTATATTAACTAAAATTTAAAAAAAAACAATCCTGGTTGCGACAACCAAGATTCATGGTGAAATTTGTCTTTAACTACAAACGCCTGGTTGTAGTAACCAGGCAGTTATGTTAGATTTCATTAGTCGGGAGCAAGCGCAGTACGTCTTTATACTTTCTGCTATAGTTTGACTTTTAACACAACGTAGAATGCTCTCGTCAAGTTTTTATTTTAAAGTACATACACTGAGAGAAATTTCTGGTTCATACAACCAGATTCTCGTGGTGAAAAACGTCTTTGACTACGATTGAAGTTGTTCGAACATGCACTCAAAAAAAAAACTAGTAGATTTGACTACTTTTTAACTACCCTGAGTGATTCAATAGGTCCTCAACTGAATTTAAAAATTTATATTTACTACCGAAAGTAGTAAAAAGAACTAAGAATTTAGTTGATGTAATTAGATTTTGTAGTTGTTTTTGCAATTTAACTACTTTTTTTAGTTATATAAACTATTATTCTTCAACTATATTCAAAGTAGTAAAATCAACTACACAAAAATTGTTAGTAAAACTAAAAAAGTAATTAATTTGACAACTTTCAACTCAACTAGGTAATAGTAGTTAAAGATTTCGACCGAATTTTTTTCAGTGTGACTAAACATAGTTGCGTTGACGATAAAACCTGGTTAGTATAAATTTAATTGCTGGTTATAGTAACCAGGATCCTGGTTGACACTGAAATTATGGATGTGATTATAAAGCTATAATTGGCAACAATGTATATTATCTATAATTAAGAGGTTAAAATGATATATTTTTTCATCTTATTTTAGAATTCATTTTCATAATATTTATAAATAATGTAGTCCATCCTTCGTTGTCAAAAAAATAATTTTAAAAGTCAAAAATATATAGGTTATATGAAATCATTCATCACATTAATCTAATTAATTGTCAAAAATACTGTCACTGAAATAAGTAAAACGACTTGCATCAACACATATACATTCACTTTTATTTTACACAGTTTTGTTAATAAGAGTATAGATGAAAAAACATAAAGTATGTACTTTAAAATAAAAACTTGACGAGAGCATTCTACGTTGTGTTAAAAGTCAAACTATAGCAGAAAGTATAAAGACGTACTGCGCTTGCTCCCGACTAATGAAATCTAACATAACTGCCTGGTTACTACAACCAGGCGTTTGTAGTTAAAGACAAATTTCACCATGAATCTTGGTTGTCACAACCAGGATTGTTTTTTTTTTAAATTTTAGTTAATATAACTAAATTTCTGGTTACTGTAACCAGAAAACATGTTACAGAGACAATTTTAAGTTGGTCCAGTAACTGAATTTCATTAACCACCTTTTTCTGGTTGTATTAACCTGAATCCATTTCTCTCAGTGTACTTTATGTTTTTTCATCTATACTCTTATTAACAAAACTGTGTAAAATAAAAGTGAATGTATATGTGTTGATGCAAGTCGTTTTACTTATTTCAGTGACAGTATTTTTGACAATTAATTAGATTAATGTGATGAATGATTTCATATAACCTATATATTTTTGACTTTTAAAATTATTTTTTTGACAACGAAGGATGGACTACATTATTTATAAATATTATGAAAATGAATTCTAAAATAAGATGAAAAAATATATCATTTTAACCTCTTAATTATAGATAATATACATTGTTGCCAATTATAGCTTTATAATCACATCCATAATTTCAGTGTCAACCAGGATCCTGGTTACTATAACCAGCAATTAAATTTATACTAACCAGGTTTTATCGTCAACGCAACTATGTTTAGTCATGTTCGAACAACTTCAATCGTAGTCAAAGACGTTTTTCACCACGAGAATCTGGTTGTATGAACCAGAAATTTCTCTCAGTGTAACTGCAGGTATGTTACAGAAATGACTACAGAAAGTAGTAGATTCTACTACTTAAAGTAGTTCGATAGACTAATTTTGTAGTAGTTTTTACTTCTTCTAGGAGTTGAATTATTTTCCATGTAATTTATGTTATAGGTTTTTATAGAAGATTATCAACTGTGAAAAGTTGTAAATGCAACTACTTTAAGTAGTAAAATTAACAATTTTATTTGAAGGTTAAACTTCTAAATATCTTAAAACACGTTATATCCGATTTTGATAAAATTGATGTCAAAATAAAGCATAAATGTAAAAATAATCTTCGACATTTCAGTGGATTTTGAGAAATTGATTAAAATCCACAATCGTTTCAGAGGTTAAAATATGTATTAATTGAGAACCACTTATTAAATACAGCATTATTTGCTTTTTTATTGACCTAAAATTGTTAATTAATAAGTTTTTTAATATTTAAAAAATTTTTAATCATTGATGGAAGCAGCATTTTTTAATTTTTTCAATTTTTTCAACTGTTATCAAAATTTTATAAAAACAAAAGCTACTCTATTTAATAAGTGGTTCTCAATTTATACATATTTTAACCTCTGAAACGATTGTGGACTTTAATTAATTTCTCAAGATCCACTGAAATGTCGAAGATCATTTTTATATTTATGCTTTATTTTGACATCAATTTTATCAAAATCGGATATAACGTGTTTTGAGATATTTAGAAGATTAATCTTCAAATCAAATTTTCTATAGAATTACGTTATTTTTTTAAAAAAAGCTTTTTACTATTATAAAGTTCGATAATTTATCTTTTAAAACTGCTATGAATATAATATGGCGACATATTTTTAAAAAATTTAACGGATTTGCTGGAAACTCTTCACTCGGGTGTTTTAAGGTCGCTTATTACAAATCTGATGTCACATTTTTGAAATTTAAAATTACTGTGGATCTAATATGGTATTATATGTTAGTAAAACACCGACAGATTAGCTCGGTCGGATAGATGCCTGGCTCGTTGGGCGGACCCAAGGGTACTTGGTTCGCGCCCATTAGCCTGGGATTTTTCCGGCACGTGAGATAATCTGAGCGGGAGGTTTGACGTCGAAGTATAATGATGTGTACCGTCGATTATTGTCCGGTACACACTATTAGAATTCGTCTGTCGATAAACCGGTTGTACTCGGAGAGGTTTTCTACAGTTTCCCTCTCCACTGGCGAGAAAACCCATTAGACGGGTGGTCCAGGCAAATGCGAGCACTCCTAACCTCAAAAGTCGTTCTGTAGAAACGCAAATCTAGTTGGTATATAAAAAATGTGTGTGTTCTGACAGTTGGCCTTGCTTAAAGTCATTTAAAAAGAAAAAAAAAAAAAAAAAAAAAAAATCGAAGAACGTAAAATTCGAACATTTAGGGCATAATTTATACACTCTTTTAGTAAAGAAAATTTAAAGTTTTATTTTTCTTTATGAACCTTTACACATTTTTCTTCAAAAGATTTTCGTATAGTTGGTTTCGTTTTTAGAATATAATACAGAATCACTTCTTTGCTTATATCTAGACCTGTAAATACATCTTTTCTCAATTTAGATATCTATGGGTGTGGAAATCTTTTTTTCAAGTACGCCAAAGACTTCGAATTTCACGTTTTTCGATTTTACTAACATATAATACCATATTAGATCAACAATTATTTTAAATTTCAAAAATGTGACATCAGATTCGTAATAAGCGACCTTAAAAACACCCGAGTGAAGAGTTTCAAGCAAATCCGTTAAATTTTTTAAAAATATGTCGCCATATTACATCCGCCATTTTGAATTTCGAAAATGTGACATCAGATTCGTAATTAGCGACCTTAAAAACCCCCGAGTAAAAAGTTTCAAGCGAATCCGATCAATTTTTTATTTTGACAGCCGCCATATTGGATCCGCCATTTTGAATTTTGAAAATCTGACATCGGTTTTCTAATCAACGATTCCAAAATATTAAGAATCAGATGCTTAAGTTAAAGTCCTTTCCAATTATTCTTTTCTTCGTTTTTTCAGTTTTTAGGTCGTGTAACCTAAACTTTAAATTGTTGTACCTTAGTGAAAAAAAGTCGGATCGGATCGGGTGTAAAATATTTTGAAAGGTGAATAATTATACTTTCCTTTAAAATTTGTTCGAATGATAAAAAAAAATTTTTGTAGATTTTATTGAGAGTCGAATGTTGCCAAAAATGGCCTTTTTTACTCTTTTAGGTTAGAATATCTCAGAATCCTGACGTGATAGAGCAATTTCGCTGCCAGTTTTGGATTCAGGGTGACAAATTACATCGGAAATGACTTATCCCGTTTCTGGGTCTGAAATTTGTAGGCCTGTGTAATTACCCAGGTGCGAAAAGTTGGTCGGGCCATGGTCGCGCCGACCAAGTGGATAGTCGTGCCGACCTTGGCAACCAAAGGTCGGCCGAACTAGCGAATTGTAACACCCGCCGTCCAGTGGCTGACATGGTCGGGCCGACTATGGCTACCAAAGTCGGACCGACCAGGGGTGCCAAAGTTTTGCCAACCATGTGAAAGAATGTCGGCTTGACTTTGGCAACCATGGTCGTGCCGACCTTGGCAGCCAAAGGTCGGCCGAACTAGCGAATTGTAACACCCGCCGTCCAGTGGCTGACATGGTCGTGCCGACTATGGTTGCCAAAGTCGGGCCGACCAGGGGTGCCAAAGCTTTATCGACCATGAGAAAGAAGGTCGGATTCACTTTGGCAACCTTGGTCGTGCCGACCTTGGCAGCCAAAAGTCGGCCGACCGATTGCAAAAAATTATTAATTATTTATTATTATTATTAATTATTATTATTCATTATTTATTTGTTTATTGTATACATCTTAACACTAAACGCAATCTTACACATAAATACAAATTAAAATTTCTAACGCTCGCAGGAATCGAACTCGCAACCTAACGCACCGAAGTCTAACACGCTAACCATTACGCTACGCTTACATGAAAGCCTAAGAACAAAAATGATTTTATAAGCTGCAACTTCAAACTGACCATCGGCCCGACTCTGGCCAAAGTCGGCCCGACCAAGTGAAATTAGGTTTTTTGCACTCTGGCTGCCATAGTTTTACCGACCGTCGGCCCGACTCAGGCCAGAGTCGGCCCGACCAATTGAAATTAGGTTTTTTAAACTCTGGCTGCCATAGTTTAACCCACCATCGGCCCGACTCAGGCCAGAGTCGGCCCGACCAATTGAAATTAGGTTTTTTAAACTCTGGCTGCCATAGTTTAACCCACCATCGGCCCGACTCAGGCCAAAGTCGGCCCGACCAACAGAAATTAACCTTTTTAAACTCTGGCTGCCATAGTTTTACCGACCGTCGGCCCGACTTAGGCCAGAGTCGGCCCGACCAATTGAAATTAGGTTTTTTAAACTCTGGCTGCCATAGTTTAACCCACCATCGGCCCGACTCAGGCCAAAGTCGGCCCGACCAACAGAAATTAACCTTTTTAAACTCTGGCTGCCATAGTTTTACCGACCATCGGCCCGACTCAGGCCAAAGTCGGCCCGACCAACTAAAATTAGGTTCTCTAAACTCTGGCTGCCATAGTTTTACCGACCGTCGGCCCGACTCAGGCCAGAGTCGGCCCGACCAACAGAAATTAACCTTTTTAAACTCTGGCTGCCATACTTTAGCCGACCATCGGCCCGACTCAGGCCAGAGTCGGCCCGACCAACTAAAATTAGGTTCTCTAAACTCTGGCTGCCATAGTTTTACCGACCATCGGCCCGACTGAGGCCAGAGTCGGCCCGACCAACTAAAATTAGGTTCTCTAAACTTTGGCACCCATAGTCGGCCCAAACTTGGGTGGAAACAGTAACCAAAGTCGGCCCGACTTTGGCTGCCGACCTATTGGCAGCCATAGATGGGCCGACCTGCGCCCGACCTTCCAACTCTGGCGGCCGACCAAAATTCGCACCTGGGTAGACTTTACAGATTTAAAATTGATTTTTTTAAAATAATTTAATTATTGAAAAACTGCCGAGAAAAAATTATTTTTTATGAATTATTTTGGAATAATTTTTTATTTACAAATTAAAGAAATAATTGAATTTACGAAATTTGTATTTAAAATTTTTTTATTAAGTAATATAAATAAGTAGCAACTGTCACGCCCCAAAATTAAGTATTTAATTTATTATTATTACTCAAAAGAAATAAAATTATCTTTACAAAATTTCAATAAAAAATTCTTCGAAAAATTTATGAAAAATTACAAATATGTTATCTATTCAAATTATTGTATAGGTAACAGCTAAACAAACGCGCGCTAAAGCGCGCGTGTAGTTTCTCTTAGTATCAATAGATAATTAATAATAATGCCTATAAACAATAAAAACGGGATTACACATGTTTAATCACAAAAATGAATTCAAATATTTAAAAAAAACAAAATTTTGTGCGAAAATTATGAAAAATAAATTTCGTTAAAAATTAAAATTTACAAAATTTATCACTGCTTTGCTAACTTTGCATAAAATTATATAAGTGCCTTACTTGTGCCTTCAAAAAATGAATTATTTAAATAATAGAGTTGAAATTATCGATCACCCCGAGTCAGGTTGTTGACTCGGGGTGAAAAAATGAATTAGTTAAAGTTTTTTGAAATGTTACTTCAGTAATTTACGACAAATTCCTGTTACAAATAACAAAAAAACTAAAAAAATTTGTGAGCAAAAATTTTGAATGCTTTGCTAACTTTGCACAAAATTCATTTTGAAACCTCCCAATAATAAATTCAATTTTTGAAAATTTATAACTGATTGCATAAATGAAATTATTTTCAAAAGTAATAAAATTTTCGCAGAAATTCAATTATGTTCATGAATTTTTTAATATTCTCGTCAAAATGTCAATTATTTTTAAACAATTTAATAAGAAATCTATTATTTACAATATTTTTATAAATTTCTTCGCAATAATTTAATTATTTTTATAAATAATAAAATTTCTTTTAGGATTTCTGAATAATTTTTATTTCGTAAAATTGATTTGTAAACAAATGGATTTTAAAATTATCAAAGAACTTTTTTCAAAAATTATTAAAAGTAATTTATTCCTGTGAGAAAATAATAATGATTAAAATTTATTTAGAAAAGAAGTTATTAATGTTTTTAAATAATTTCAGAAATTGGTAAATAAATGTAATAGAACATTTTTTGAGTGTCTAATCATTTTTAGAGTGTATCAGAATTTTCTTCAGGGTTAGGGAAGAAGTCAAAATTTTGTCAAGTAATTAAGTTTTTCATATAAAAAAAAGAAAATATTTTGCAGGATTTATTTTTTAGAAACAAAGGAAATAATGAATAATATAATAACATTAATAATTTTTTTAAATTAATAAAAATATTTTCGAATTATTTGAGAAATAAAAATAATATTATTAAATTAAAAAATTAGTGAAAAAATAATGACGTATAATATTATCTATCAGAATATATCAAAATAACAAAAGCATGCACAATAGTCTAACTTCAAGTGTGGACAGACTGGACAGACCAGGACAGACTGGACAGAATGGACAGAATACGACGATTATTATAGTTAATTTTTAAAAATTTCTTCGCAATATATTCAATAATTTTTATAAAATAGTAAAACTTATTGCAGAATTTCAATTATTTTTAATAAAATTTTAATCAAATTCCTTGAAAAATGTAATTATTTTTAACAATTGTATTAAAATTAGTCGAAAGAATTCAATTATTTCTAGAAACTGTTTCCATAAATTGCATAATTCTTCAGATTTACTAAATTCAGGCACGCGCGTGCCTGTCAACATGGTCTGGCCATATGAGGTTTGTTCTCGCTAGCTACACTGCTACACTCGAGTGTAACAAGAGTGTAAAACGGAGCATGCGCACTTAAACAAAGTACAAAATCTAGCGAGAACGCAAAAGTGTAGAGAAAGTGCACGAAAAAATTTTATATCTGAAATTTTATTTCAAAACAAACCACCTTATAAACAATTATCATTGTGAAGCAATTTTTTAAATAATTATTTATCTTATTTATTAATGCCAAAATTTATTTACTATTAGTGATTTTAAAAGAAAAATTTCTCAGTTTTATGATGGTAAATTTTTTTTCAAATAATAGGATTTATTCCCATTATTACCTGTAAACATTAAAATGGGCAATTCATGAAAATTTGGGATAATTATTCAATTTTACAAGAATTTCGAAGGTTAAATGTATATGTACCGAGCGGAATTAATTTTTTTCAAATTTTTACACAGTTTAAACTCTGACATCTTTGTAAAATTTAATTAATTTCTTAATTTCAACCGAATTGCTCATTTTTACAGAAAATAAAACTAGAATTTTTAAGCTTCATTTTCACATAAGTTTTAAGAAAAACGGAAGCGACATGTTTTGAAATATTCTAAAGGTTATCTTTCAAATTTAATTTTTTTCATAAATTCTATTATTTTTTAAAAAATATGTTTACCATCATAAAATTGAGGAATTTTTTTTAATTCACTATAAATAAAGTTTGGTTTTAATGAATGGGAGAATAATTATTTAAAAATTGCTTTACAATGTCAATTGTTTATAAGGTGGTACTTTATATAAATATTATAACAAAATAAGAATTGCTTACTAATAATTTTATAAATTAAAAGTCACTAAGAAATATATCATAACTTTATGTTCATAAAATAATTAATGCATTTTAAATAAAATGTCCTTTTACCGCCATTTTAATCAGAACACTCAATTACACTCGTTCGCAATCGGGTGTAATAAAATAGGGAAAAGTGCAGAGGCTTCTAGGGAGTTAGGTGTACACTATTGCGTCACTTCTGGTAACGAGAACGCCGTAGTGTACACTTTTGTACAAAGTGTAGAAAGTGTAGCTAGCGAGAACAAACCTATGGCTAACAATGGCGCGCACAAGTGCCTGCGTTATAGCCTGCCGCTCGGTCCTATCAATCGGCCCACGAGCTAGCTCTGGGCTGGCCATAAGCCAAGCATTTTGCTATCTGGGTTAGAGGAATATTGTCACAATTTGGAAAACCAATCAAGAACATGCCTTATTAGAAATTAAATAAAAAACATGCATATTTAGAAACAAACAATTTTCAAGATAATTTTCTTTATTTCTAATACCGGAGAGAAGATTTACAAAGTATTTTCAATTTTTGCTCTCTCAAAAAAATATCTTGAAAACACCCAAAAACACGTGTTTAGGGCCCAGTAAAAAAAATTCGATACACGGACCGCGGAGTTCGTATAGGAGCTCGGTAGCTCGTATGAGAAATAGAGAAATCTCTCATACGAGCCTTTTCCGTAATGAGAAGTGTATAGATGCTTGTATACGAGGTGACTTTTAAAGAATTTTTATTAATGTAACACTATTTTAAAGTAAATGTAGATAATAGAAATGAATTTCCAAAGTAAAACAAAGCTAAATTTATAAGGGAAATGAAGTTTTAAGAAAAAAGGATAATTTTGTTCAAAAAATTTATTCACACTGTAAAAAGGTTTGAATTTGATAATTCCTTGTTACTCTAACTAACCGACATTAGATATTTCTCGGATGCGGTAAGGACGATTTTGTATTAAATTTAATTATTTTATATGAACATTTATATTATAAATAAATAATATTTAAAAGTTTAACCTTTAAATAAAATTTTCTATTATTTAAAAAAATTAGATACTCAGACAAAAATAAAAAATACGTATTCCTTGTATTCCGAAAGAAATAAAAAAAGTAAATATATCTTTATTATAAATATAATATAATTTGATAAGAAAGATTTCTTTCTACAATTTTTGATATAACAAAAAATGATTTTTTGTACTTTGTTTACTAAAAGTATATGGGTGATTAAATTTAAAATGTCATTTTTGATCCTACTAACTTTGATTTTTCGATGTTGGATTTTGAACTTAACGATACTCTATTTTGGTTGACTAGAATATATGATGGACAAAAATAATAGTAATAGTTAAATAAATAGTAGTAGTATTAATAATAATAGTATTAGAATTAACTACTTTTCTTAGTTAAATAGGAACCAATGACAGTTTTGCAGTAGAATTAACTGCTGATATGTAGTTAAAGTTACTAAGATAACTCAGTAATAAAGACAACTACTGAAAATGGTAAAATACAATTATTTATAATTTATTATAAATATTATCGAGTTGTATTTTTTTATATTTCCCCCTACCCACTTTTGTTTACCTATACCTTATTTATTTAATGTCTATATACCTAACGGAGAAAAATCTCTAAACGTTGGGAGTTGAACGCTCGACCCTAAAGTCCAACGCACAATAGGTTTGCGAAAGTCGTTCGCGAACGAGACGCATGCGATAGACAAGGACACAAACATATCTCTGTCCTTTTCTAACTCATGCTTTGCGTTCGCGAACGACTTTCGCGAACCTATTGTGCTTAGGCCTTTACATTCGTAAACCGATAACCTAACCACCTAACCACGCTCGCCCGCTACGATGAGTTGCTTAATACTTAAAGGCATTCCTCACACAGTTCAACTGATAACTGTAGTTAATTTTACTACTTAAAGTAGTTGCATTTACAACTTTTCACAGTTGATAATCTTTTATAAAAACCTATAACATAAATTACATGGAAAATAATTCAACTCCTAGAAGAAGTAAAAACTACTACAAAATTAGTCCATCAAACTACTTTAAGTAGTAGAATCTACTACTTTCTGTAGTCATTTCTGTAACATACCTGCAATTACAAAGTTAACTATAAAATTACATTAATTTAATTAATAATTTTTAACAACATAAAACAGTTAAAATAAGTATCAAAAGTAGCCAGACTAACTAAAAAAGTAGTTCGTTTTATTACTTTTTACTCTACTAAGGGGATGTAGTTGAAAATGTCTCATGTATTTTTTACAGTGAGGTTCATCAGCAGGCAAATCATTTACATCCCTATTTATTCTATCGACGCCTCCTGACGAGATAATATTATTTCAAACGTCAGTTCAGTATAAATCTATCTCAAAAACAAATGCAAGATGAAGTTAACTCACAAATTAATGCGAGACAATTTGATTTCATTCTTTAATTCAAGATAATGCTATCTCACGACCCAATGCAACAAAATGACAACTAAAGGTATAACGTATATGATTCTCTCTCGAAATATATGTTATTAATTATAACCATTTAATTCCGATTAATATATTTAAATACTTTTTATTAATGAATATTATGTTAAATAAATTATAATCGAATTTTCATCTATATAACCTTGTCTCAAAATAATCATATGTTTTACAAATTCACAAAAAATTTTAGTACAAATACAATATTTTGGACTGTGTTCGAAGTGACGATGCTTGACTAATATAATAAATAAATAAAAATATTGAAATAAATAATTAGCAAACAGAAATAATAAATAAATTAGAACAATAAATTGAACAATAAATTTGAACAATAAATTAGACTTCCAAAATGAAAATCAATTTTTTTATTTACATTTAGAATTATTTTAATATTATTAAAATCGAATTAAAAACAAATTTAGCTTCTTTTACAAAAAGTCCTTTTCTTTAAAATGGATTTGATAATTAAAAGTATCTGTTATATCATGTTCTAGTCTTTTTTTAAAATTGTTATTAGTTTTCTTTAAATGCACTGAATTTCTACGTATTATATTACCATTCTGATTTTCTACAATATAAGATCTAGGACTGATGTGTTTTTTTAAAATCTTTGCAGATTCCCATTTTTTATTTCTTTTGTTATATACGACCGCATTATCACCGACATTTAGATCACGTTTTGTTCTACAATTTTTATCATGATATTGTTTATAAATTTCCTGCCTCTTTTTGATCTGCTGATGAGCCCGTAGCTCAACTTTTGGCTTAAGTAATTCTGAATGTATTGGAAGTTTCGTTCGCGTGCGTCTGCTAAAAAGTATTTGTGCAGGGGATACATCAAGACCTGTTATGGGAGTATTTCGATATTCTAATAATGCTACTGTCAATTCTTTGTTATCATCGATACACTTTTTAAGTAATTTTCTAGCTACCTGTACAGCTCGCTCCGCTTGACCGTTACTTCTCGGGTAGTGTGGAGAACTAGTGGTTACATCGAAATTCCACTGTTGTGCAAACTTGTTCAATTTATAAGAACTAAATGGCTAATTATCGCAAACTACAATTTTTGGTATTCCATGTGTCGCAAATACTGTTTTGAGATTTATAATGACTTCACTAGCAGTTTTGTTCTTTAATTCTAACATTTCTAACCATTTCGAATAATAATCTTGTATTACAAGATAATTCTTTCCCGCAAATTCACAAATATCACATGCGACTCTGTTAAACGGAATATCAGGTATGTCATGCACTATTAAAGGCTCTTTACTATTCAGAGATCTGTACCTTTCACAAATAGTGCATTTCGATATCATATTTTCAATTTCACTCATAAGACCTGGCCAATAGAGTAACTGTCTTGCTCTAGATTTAGTTTTTTGAATTCCTAAATGAGATTCATGTAACAATTTCAACATATTTTGGCGTAATGAATTTGGTACAAATAACTTATAATTAAAAAATATCATATTGTCCTGAATACTTAACTCATTTTGAAATTTATAATAATATCTTAAATTCTCTTCTACTTGAGATTTACTTTTGGGCCAACCCTCTTAACAATAATGCTTTATTTGATTCAAAATTGGATCTGATTCTGTGGCTTTTTGAATTTCTATTTTCTTTCCCTCTGAAATATTTAAACTACTACTTATCAAATGCACTACTTCAGAAATCCAATTATTTTCATCAATCGATTCCTTTAAGTACGATCTCGATAGCAAGTCTGCAATATGCATGAGTTTACCTGGAATATATTTTGCTGTTATTTTGTATTTTAGGAGTTTAATTTTCATTCGCTGAAGACGAGGAGATGGTATATCTCCTATATTCTTTACATTTAGTAAATTTACAAGAGGCTTGTGATCAGTTAATACCATAATTTCACGCCCGTAAATAAATTGGTGAAATTTTTCGGTGAAGAATATAATAGCGAGGAGTTCTTTTTCTATTACTGCATAATTTTTTCAGCTTCACTTAAATTAAACTTCTAGACGCAAAATATACGGGTTTCTCATCTTGAATTAAACAACAACCTAGACCAGATTTTGACGCATCAGACTGGATGAAAACTTGAATATTCGCGTTAAAATTTGCAAGAACAGGTGCATTTTTTAAGGCCGCTTTTATTTATTGCAAGGCTTTAGAATGAGATTCAAACCACTGAAATTCAACACCATCCTTTAGCAACTCTCGGAGTGGAGCTGTTAATTCACTTAAATTCGGTATAAATTTTCTAACACAATTCACTGTTCCTAATATTTTTTGAACTTCTGCCTTTGATTTTGGATTTTCAATAGCATCAATTGCTCTAATTCTCTCCGGATCAATTTGCACACCACCCTTCGAGAAAACATGGCCCAAGTATTTAACTTTTAGAACTTTATATTGAATTTTATTTTGATTAAATTTTACCCCTAATTTTCTAGCCCTTTCAAGTACCCGTTCTAATATCTTACCATGCTCTTCTTCTGTTTCTGCAGAAATACAAATATCATCAAAATATATAATAACACCCTCAATGTCTCCAAAATTTTTTTCATTTACTTCTTGGAAATACTCTGGTGCCATATTAACTCCAAAGGGTAGCCTGTTAAATTTCCAGCTGCCAAAGATAGTGCTAAATGTGCATAGTTCACTCGATTTCTCATCCAATTCAACGTGCCAAAATCCGTCCTTTAAATCTAAAACAGTAAAAATGCTTTTGTTACGAAGTTTTTCACTTATTTCTTCCACAGATGGTATAAGTACATTCGGTTTTCGTTTTATCGCTTTATTTAAATCTTTTGGATCTAGGCAAATTCTCAGTGATCCATCTGATTTTTCTACAATGACCAGATTGCTAACCCAACATTTAGGATTTTTAACTTTAGAAATTATTTTTTTCTTTTCCAACTCTAATAGTTTATTTTTAAGTTTCTCTTTAATTTTAAGTGGTATCCTTCTTGGTGGTTTAGCAACTGGTGTAAAACTTGAGTCTACTTCTATTGTACATTTTTCTTCAAACCTGCCTAATCCTTCAAATACATCTTTATTTTTTTTATGAATTCCTCTTTTCCCGAGACCTTGTCTACTAAATCAACTTTTTTGATTAAGTTCAATTTAACACAAGCTTTCAATCCCAAAATTGGCGTTACATTTTTATCAAATATTATAAAGTCGTCATATATTTCACTGTTTTTCACTTTACATTTTAAACGCACTATGCCACGAGGCTTAATTTTAAATCCCCCAAACGTCTCTAATATACCTAATATTCGTCGGCTTTATTTCAAATTGTTTATTTACTTTTTTGAAATAGTAATTTGGTAAAATATTAACTTGCGCGCCTGAGTCTAATTTGAATCGAACATTAGAATTTTCTACCTCAATGATTTCATTCCAAGTATTCACATTACTATTAATTTTCTCTGTACATACCATTTCTACACATAAATTGCTGCTTTCCAGATCAATGTCTTCACTTGTCTTTTGCATGTCTAAATCATCTACTCGAAAAAGTTTTTCCTAAAGACCCGCATCATTTGTACCCATCACTATTCTGTCTCTTATCATTTCATCGTCATGTAGAGTTCCAAAGTCACATTTTCGTGCAATGATTTTTATTTCGGTTAAAAATAGTTCGAACTGTTTTCCTTCTTTTTGAGATCTATTGTAAAAAAGGTAACGTTCATACACTACATTTTTCTTTGGCGTACATACAATACTGTTCAAAAGCATCAATCACATTTTTGCTTACTTTTTTTTGTGCCTCTGTTAACGTAAATGTATTGTAGAGTTCAAGTGCTTCTTCACCAACCAGATTTAAAAACATTGCAACTTTAACCTCTTCATTTGCAGATGAATTTCCGGAAGCTGTCATAAACATGAGCTTGTTTAAATTTTCGCCAATTTTCACTAATATTTCCTTCAAGGCTTAAACTTTTAGGTGGTTTAAAAATAACACTCGTTGATTCCATTTTATTTGCTTGTTTTCTTTTTCAGAACACGTAATAACAACTTTATGTATTGATTTTGTCGAGTGTATATCTGTTTCAAGTTATTTGAATCAATTAAACTTTTCCGACTGCGCCATGTAGTGTTTTATATAAAATAACAGTGAATATCTTTATTATATTACAAATACATATATATATATGAAAACGTCTGTTGAACGTACGTGTGTTGTGTCGCCATGACAGTTGTATATGTGTTCGTAGTCAATATGTACAACGGTGCACTAACAAAGTTACTAGCTAGGGTTATATGGGGCTCATTGTAGCCAACTATTACAATTAATTAGCAATGAAGAAAAACTTATTTATTCTACCGCCAATACAAAATCGTGCTTACCGCATCCGAGAAATATCTAATGTCTGTAAGTTAGAGTAACAAGGAATTATCAAATTCTAACCTTTTTTCAGTGTGAATAAATTCTTTGAACAAAATTATCTTTTTTTTTCTTGAAACCTCATTTCCCTTATAAATTTAGCTTTGTTTTACTTTGAAAATTCATTTCTATTATCTACATTTACTTTAAAATAGTGTTATATTAAGAAAAATGCTTTAAAAGTCATCTCGTATACAAGCATCTATACACTTCTCATTACGGAAAAGGCTCGTATGAGAGATTTCTCATATTTCTCATACGAGCTACCGAGCTCGTATACGAACTCCGCGGTCCGTGTATCGAATTTTTTTTACTAGGGGTCTTTTCCCTAATTTTTCACAAAATCCTGACGCGTGCCGCAGTCAATTTTGCGGATACCAACATCTTGTTTATAGAAGACAAAATTAAATGGAAGAATACTCTGGTATCGAAAATAAAAAAAAGTTTAACTTTGCAGGCGTATGTATAATTGAGGGCGTGGAACGGATAACTGCCTGTAGAGTGTAGCGCATGGCTTAGAGGCGCTCACTATTGTCTGACTGGTATAGTCCCTTTCGACCATGCGCTACAGGCAGTTATCCGTTTCACGCCCTCAATTTTAATATTAATAATAACTTTGATTAATTATGAATAATAATTTATTTCTTACAGGCAATGAGCACATAAGAGTCTGCACGTCTATACCGGGTTGTCTTTTTTCGACTATATGTCTTAAAATATTGGAAGTCAACTTTTTTCCAAGGTGTAGTATTTGCTGGTAGATAATAATGTGTTTATTGCTAGGTATATAGCCCAAGTAATATGACTTTCAGGAATTGAGTTAACTTGAAACAGTGCAAAAAGAATCAACTTTTGGTAAACTTTTCTCAATTGCAAATACCTATAATCAACTTTCCAAATAAAATAGTTACAAAACATGAGATGAACTACAACTGTTTTTATGAACATTTAAACCAAAATATAAAAAAAAAAATTTTCCCATATTTTGACGTTTATCTTTGTTTATACAAGTTAATATAATGTCAAACTATTTAATTGGTATCTGGAAACCTTAATGAATCAATTTTTTCAAAAAACTATAAAATCGGTTCATTGGTTTTGAAGAAACATGTACCGAAAGATAAGAAAGCCAAATTTGACAGGAGACTAAAGTCACTAAAAACTAAATTCAATACTGATATACAAACGTTAAATTGTCATCGATTATTTACATTCCGATATAAAATTGACATCAAATTCTTTAAATCTCTAACCTATAGCACATTTGTCTTTTTAGATCAATTACGGTCTGCCCACAAATGAATGTAAGTTCCAAATCACGGAAATGGCAGATTTCGTACACATGTATCAGCATTAATACTCTAAACACAACATTACCACCAGGAATGGTTATGTCGGGAATTACTACTTTAAGACCACTAATTCAAAGCGGAGGAGTTCCTGCAGGACAGATTGGACAACCTAGACCAGCAGGAATGTTAATTGGTCAGATGGGATTAGCCAGACCGCCAGGAATGATAATTCTTTCAAGTCCAATGAGTTTAGGAACTGTGAGACCTTTATTACAAACTACGGGAATGTTAGCTGGACAAATGGGACAGGTGAGACCGTTAGGAATGATGACTTTAAGACCAGTAGTACCAACTGGAGTATCGGTAGGACCAATTGCATTACCTAGCCCGCCAGGTACGGTAATGATAGGAATAAATCCATTATTGCAAACAACAAGGATAGTGCCTGTACAGGTGGGGTAGGTAATAGCATTAGAATTAATTGCAAATGTAAGAACATTGAAACGACTAGTGGAACATTAGCGATACAAATGGCCCGAAATGGTCATGTTTTTAACAGGTTCAATAATTCTTATGACATTCACAATACAGATTATTTCCTTAACCTTATAAGAATAAGAATTAATTAACAATAAGAATTAATTCTACAAAAGATGAATATATCTAAACAAAAAATACCTGCACGCGTAACCCAAGAAATTTATATATGTGACAGGGACAGTTAAAAGAGATGACCTACGGTTCGAAAAAATCAATTTTTTAATGATTAGTGATTCTGATAGAGACAATTTTTTTTCTATTAGAATCATTAAATAATAAAAAAAATTGATCTTTTGAACCGTAGGTCTCTCTTAACTGTCCCTGTCAAATGTACTGCTAAATTAAAAAAATTGTACTAATTTAATTATTAAATGGCAGAGACTAAAGATTTCTTTATTTATAAATGATACGATAAAGTAGGTAAGAGTAAGAGATTTAATAATTACAATGTTTTAAATCGTAAAGACGACCGTTATAAAAACATTTTCATATATTAATTCAAGTACTGTAAAAGTGATAATTTTGGAGAAATTGTACCGTGTAAAAACTGTAGCTAATGTTTAATGCAATACAAGTAGTTTGTAACAGTAATAAAATGGAGTAAAATATTGTTTTTAATAAAAAAAATTATATATACAATTAATCTCTGCCGTTTTTTTATGAAAATATCTCAATAAATGAAGAAATGTACCAAAATAGGCCAAAATGACACCGCATGCGATAGAACAGGTCAGCCTCCGTTGTGTCTACTAGGGTGTTTTCGCCCTATTGAAAATACCCACATGGGATCCTATATGTGACCGGGTCTGAGAAAAGGGACCTACTTACCAAAATCAACTTTTTGAGAAAAACGCTTTTAAAGTTTTTTATCCAAATAAATTAGATTTGTTGAAACATTTTACATTTTAAATTAACATGATGAGTGTTCTTTATGTATTTTTTTATGCTGAATCCGATTTTCATTCTTAAATAATTGTTCAAACAACCCTGTAATTGTTATAAACAATTTATTTTGCAAAAGTCAAATTATGGAATTTTCAAAATTAATTTAAAGAGTTCCGGATGTCCTAGAGGTCTGAAATTTTTTATGCAAGTTCAGAAATGATACAATAATGAATAATTCTGAACTCTACAATAATCCATAGTTATTTTTTGACTTGCACAACCAGGTTGCCGATGACGGGTATACTTGGGGATAATCATACGTGGGTTCTTATACAAAAACCTATATAAAATCCCAGATCCCACGTAAGAATCCACATGGGATCCCATGTAAAAACAGATGTATATTTGGAACACGATTTGAAGCAGGAATTCATGTGGGAATATGAGTTTGTGTATCTACATAAAAATCCACATGAATTCCTATGTGAGAATACATAAAGGATTCCTTCAAAAATTAAATAATAAATTGTATTATCATTTCAAATCATCAGTAAGAAAAAAAATTCGATAATTTGAAACACTTCTTCTGAGCTATAAACTCTCAGTTATATAGTGTTAAAAAATCATGTTAACAGGGGGGAAGTCGCTCTCGCCACCTGGCGGTGAAAGTATATGAACTGTGGTATTCTGTATCATTAATAAAAAAACCACGTGAGATCCTATGTAAGATCCCATGTGGAAAATTACATGGGAAATAATATACGATCTCACCTGGGATTTCATATAATTTTCATTCCTATGTAAAATCCTACGTAAGATCGCATATGGTTTCATATGCGGGAAATAACATAGGAAATTACATGCGATCTTACATAGGATTTTACATAGAAATGAAAATTATATGAAATCCCAGGTGACATCGTATATTATTTCCCATGTAATTTTCCACATGGGATCTTACATAGGATCTCACGTGGTTTTTTTATTAATGATACAGAATACCACAGTTCATATACTTTCACCGCCAGGTGGCGAGAGCGACTTCTCCCCCTGTTAACATGATTTTTTAACACTATATAACTGAGAGTTTATAGCTCAGAAGAAGTGTTTCAACATATCGAATTTTTTTCTTACTGATGATTTGAAATGATAATACAATTTATTATTTAATTTTTAATTAAATAATTTTTAATCCTTTGAAAATTCTCACAATAGATCCCTAATGTAAACACATATCAAATCTTTTGTGAAATCTTATATATGAAACATGAGAACCCATATGAAATCCTTTATGTATTCTCACATAGGAATTCATGTGGATTTTTATGTAGATACACAAACTCAAATTCCCACATGAATTCCTGCTTCAAATCGTGTCCCAAATATACATCTGTTTTTACATGGGATCCCATGTGGATTCTTACGTGGGATCTGGGATTTTATACAGGTTTTTGTATAAGAACCCACGTAAGAACCCATGTAGGATCCCATGTGGGTATTTTCAATAGGGCGGTGTCAGAAAAAAGTCTTGAGTAACTCACATGAATATTAGTGTTCCAAAGACGGTAAATTACGTCAAGAAGAGAAAGATGATTGTGGTAATTTACCGGTAAATTACTGGTTCGTTTGTCTTCCGAGAATTTTTGAGAATTTAAAAATTTTTTTAATTACTAGTATCCCAGTAAGAAACGAAAAATTGAAAAGGATTGAAATAATTCAAACTCTGTATGGTGTAGTAGAAATTATCCAATACTTTTGAATGCCATTTCTGTCCAATACTTTTCTATACCATGATAGGACCACGTTTCGTCTAAAAATGAATGCTATTCAATTCTTTTTGTAATTTTTAACAAAGACAAAATTTTTTTCTGAATGCTTTCCAATCCCATCCGAAATTATTACAGCCTGTCATTATATCACTTTTCAATTTTTCATTGGAACCGCGTTTCTGCATGCATTCAAGCAATCTTCTGGATTTTTGTAATTTATAAAATACATACAGTGGCAGATTTTGTAAAAAATGTTTGTGTTCAAAGAAAAACTTGCTGAAAAATTGATTGTTTACCAATTTAACGTCATTTAAACGAGTCAGGGCCGTTATTCTGTTAGACAATAAATCATAACCTAAAAATTTCAGAGACCTTTAAACACTTTTAACCCTTATTTTAACTGATAATTTAATAATTATTCCTTTTTAAAATAGCAAATAAATTCATGAGTGCAGTTATTTGAAAGTAATTGAACATTGTATATGTGAACAATATTAGTATTATATTATTATACTACTGTCGCGGAATTCAGAAGCATAGGGCAGAAATGGTATTCAAAAGGATAGAATTTTTCTAATGCTTCTTAATCTTTGCTTTCTTACTGGGTATTCAAGAGGATTGATATCGTTACTATTTATATTGCTCTCACTGGATAGAAAAGTATTGGACAGAAATGGCATTCGCAAAAGAATAGAATCTTTTTAATACTTTTCAATTTTTCGTTTCTTACTGGGATTTCAACATACAATGACAAGCAGGTTATTCGAAAAGCAATGCAAAGAATGCATTCTACGCAAACGCAACTTAACCTAGATTTTTCATTGACTTACTGACTTTGATCACTCTGACTTTTTCTATAAAAATGAATTTTAGACCTAAGCCGAATAAAACGGGAATCTGTCGCAAGCATGAGATAAAAAAAGACATACATATCGTCTATCTTTTCTTATTTCCCTTTTTATTCTGCTTAGGCCTTTGGTTGTCATATCAGCCATGAAATAACGCCATATTAACCCTCCTACGATTTTATCATTTTTCCACTTTGCAGGAAAAAAAATTATAATTTTGTTAAAATTAATTTTGACTAGGTATTTCATATTTATTTTGATATTAAATACAACTATTTAGCTTCAAGTTACAATTAGAGTTTTATTTATATAACTCTCGAATTTAATTTTTTTAAATAAATAAATGAAAGATACACCCCGAGTATACTCGGGGTTAAACGTAGGGAGGTTAATCATTCTCGAATTAATGTGTTTAATTAAAGTCAAATTAATTAACATCGATCAAATGCCTTGCCCAAAAAGTGTGGTTTGGAAGTATTTTACACAAATAAATCCAGTTGGAGAAGCTTACGTAAAGCTTATATAATGATTAATAAATTATGTAATTTCATATAATAACACTTCTATCCTTTATTTTTAACCTACATACTAAGAAAATACATATTTAAATTAAAAAGTAAGTTATTAATCATTTAAATGAATATTCTTGTATATTCTTATAAATTCTCTTTTCTTCGGTAATTTACCACAATTTTCTTTCTTACCTTCTCTGGTTTCAATTTTACCGAGAATTTTAAAACACTAAGGGTATAGTCCCATGTTGAGCAGAAAACACAATGCAAAGCAGAATGTCGTGAGAGTGGAAAGGATAGTGATATCTGACTATCTCCCTTGCACTCACGAAGGCCATGAGTGTGAGAGAGATGAAGATATACGTTCGCTATATTTGCACTCATGGCCTAGTTACAAAACGCAACGCAAAACGCTGCTATGGGACTCCACCCTAATGAATATCGACTCAAATCACTCAAATTTAAGGGTGAAGTCCCATGGCAGCGTTTTGCGTTGTGTTTTGTAACTAGGCCATGCGTGTGAGAGAGATGGAGATATACGTTCGCTATATTTGCACTCATAGCCTAGTTACAAAACGCAACGCAAAACGCTGCCATGGGACTCCAGCCTTACTTTAGGTACTTGAAACATTCCTTCTTCATCTAAAAAGAAGGACTTTGCAAGCTATTAGGTTGAGTCCACAATAGGCATCGATTTCTATTGTTCGAACAATGGAAATCGATGTAGAGGGTATGCATCGCTTTAAGAAAAGTGCCTATTGTGGACTCAACCTTAGATTACCCTTTGTTTAATATGTAAAGTTGATTGAATTATCTTCATGATTGAAATACAGGTAATGGTTTTTCGATTACTACTATGGTACCACAAACATAAAAATTGGTTGTTTTCGTGAAACCTGCTTGTATCGGCTTTGTGTTTAGTACACCAAAATACATGGGGGTAATGTATGTCGTGCAGGATGCCTTTTTTGGTGCTATGTTTTCATTTGGGTTTTTAAATAAACAATTACACTGGCACACAAAAAATATTGATGTTCTAAGCTTTATTAGGTCAGACCATGACTACTTAATGTTTTTGGGGTCTATTTAACCCCATAACGCCAGGGTTTAGAGATGACATGAAAGAAAATTTAAAAATTTAATCTTAAAATTTGTAAATTTTTCGAATTAAATTATTAAACTGAATTAAAAAGAAAATCCTTTCATAGAAATGCGTAAATGAATTAATATTATTTTTTGTGAAAAAATCTAAATCTTGAAAAATTGCTCTTTTACTTCTTTTTTTGTTGTAATTTTATAAAATTAGGAAAAGTTAATTTTTTTAATACCAATTAAAATATACCTTTTCAAGTGATGTGAGCATGTAAATAAAGAAACAGTAATTGAGGCCTTGGATCCAATAACTCGCCCGACGCTCGAAAAAACGCGCAACTGCCAGTCAGTGAGCAGTGAGCGCCTCTGGGCCACTCACTGCTACCCGACTGCTATTAAGGAGAGTCCAGAATAGAGTCGACGTCGGTATCAACGCGTTGATACTAATGGCACGGTCACACCTCGGCTGCCTGCCTGCCTGCGCAGGCAGCCGCCACGAGAGTAAGAGAGAGGAGACGAATAATTTAAATTGTCTGACTCTCTTACTCTTATGTATTGCCATGACGACCTGCAGGCAGGCAGGCAGGCAGCCGAGCTGTGACCGTACCATAACGCGTTGTCCTATGTATTCCATATGGAGGTCACGTGACCAACGCGCTTCTACCGACGTTCACAAACCCTATTCTGGACTCTCCTTGACACTGAGAGAAAAAAGCCGCCGTTTCAGCGGTAAAGTGATGCTATTTTAGCAGGAGTTGCACCGCCAAGCGAAAACTGCTGTTTTAGCATAGGAACACTGCAGTTTTAGCATTATAAAACTGTAGAAGTATCAGGAAAGTCATGCTAAAACTGCAGTGTTCACACAGTCATTTTAGCATGCCATAGTGTTTCTCAACACTGCTCAACACTGCCAAATTTGCATGAGTAAACGGCGCCACTTTGGCGGTTTTTTTCTCTCAGTGTAGCGCGTGCCTTCAAGCGTCGGGCGAGTTATTGGATCCAAGGCCTCAATTATAATTACTACACGGAAAAAAAAAGTTCCCAGATATTTCAGGAATTATTTCCTAACTCTTGGATACGTTGTAACAGCTCTGAACTAGCGAACAGCATTCAATGGTAATCAATGAATGTTTGAAAGAAATTCAGGAACTGTATTAGAAAAAGCTATAAATAGTCCAATAGTCTCTTTTTCATGTAAAGTTCATGGCACTGGCCGCAACTGTTTCTGAAATTTTCGGGAACTCGTCAAGGAATCTTGGTGCGCACCAGTCTCAACAAGTCTCACAGTCAGTAAGACTTGCGTGCCTTATATATTTATTTTATGCTGAGGTATTTAACTCGCCTGTTTAGCTCAGCTGGATAAGACGCCGGACTTTTATTCTCGGGTACGCGAGTTCTGTTCCAGCCGCTGTCGATTTTTCTCTCATATGGTTTTTTCTATTTCAGAAACTTCCAAAAAAAATAAAAATTGTATGTGACCTTCAAGGATCAATGTCTGAGTGTGTGTGTGCGCACGTGTCAAGGAGGGAAAGTGGGAGGGGGGAAGCAGAATCCATTTTTTCTTGCATTCGCCTAACTTTTCGATTTTCTTGAACAGTTCCCGACTTTTTCAAGAACAGTTTGCCGAGAAGTGGTGAAATAGTTATAATTTGTAGAGAAATAGTAAATGACATATTTAAACGAGGCAACCTTTATAGTTATCTGTGTACTACCCGCCGTATCCAAGAGTTTAGAACAAAGTTCCCGATTAATCCTCGAACTTTTTTTTTCCGTGTAGAACAACTTTTCTGCGTACAACAGTTAAGGTAGGTTATGAGGGTGTACTGTAAACTTTTCTTTACAAAATTTAAATGTAAAATACTTTGAAAGATATTTAATTTTAAATAACATTTTAGTTGTAACCTATTGCGCAGTACAATTATTAGCATTGTTCTCTAAGAAAACAGAAGTAACAAATTTTGCATGGTTGATAAATTCCATACTGTGCGATTTTGAGGCATACTCATATTCTAAAACAATAAGCTCATTTTTACCAAGCTTTAAAATGACACCTGGTATGTACAAAGTTATTTGTGGACCAATTAATGGCCAATATCTGCCAATGTTGTATCCATTGATATAAGCAACACCTTTTCCCCATCCACTTGTATCCAGAAATGTGTCTACCGGATTTTCTTTTATAAGAAATGTTGATCTATAAAAAGTAGGTCCACGACGTAGGCATTCAGATACTGGGATTGTAGAATTTACATTGAAAAGTTGTTTTACATTTTCTAATGTGAAGCCGGTCACATTCCACGTTAATGATGTTTCTTCACTAAGGCTTACATTGAACAATCCCTGAAACAAAATATTTTCATACTTGAATATTTTATGGAAACTGGAGGCGCATGATTATTCCACAAATCTCATTTTGACCAAACTGTCATTTTACCGAATTGCATTTATCCAAACTGTTAATTTATCGAAATGTCATATTTGCGAATAGCCATTTTTGCAGATTGAAACTTTTGCGAAATTTCATTTTTACAAATTGTTATTTTTACGAATCGTTATTGTTCCTAAATGCGTCATTTTTTCAAATTGTCATTTTTACGAAATGTCACTTTTGTGTATCGCTATTTTAACGAATTGTCACTTTTGCGGATAGTCATTTTTGCGAATTGTCATTTATGCGAACTGACATTTTTTCGAATTGTTATTTTTTTCAAATTGTCATTTTTGCGAATCGACATTTTTACGAATTGTCACTTTTGCGAAAAGTAATTTTTGTGAAAATTGCTATAGTAAATCTATATATGCATACAAGTTTACTATAGCATTTTTCACAAAAATGACAATTCGCAAAAGTGACATTTCGTTAAAATAACAGTTTGGATAAATGCAATTCGGTAAAATGACATTTGGGGAATAATCATGCGCCTTGAAAATCTGAATTCGTGTTTTTAGATTTACTACTACTTTTATTAATTTACACTAAAAAAAATTTATTTGATTCAAATAACCGATTAGGTAATTGACTATTATCAATTAAATATTTAATTTAATCAAATAATATTTATTGGAGTCAATTAAATGTTGATTGGTAGTGGATCCCCTCCTTCCTACTAATTGTTCAAGTAGTGAGGTGAGAATCTCTACTGTTTGGAAATGGTGGATTTGTAGGTTTTGAAATTGTTTTGTGGATGCCAATAAAGTTGAAGAAATTTATAAAATAATGAGAATATATTATAATCTCTAAACCCCAATACAATTATCTAAATTTCCCTTATTTATCACAAAGGGATATTTAGTTACAAAGTCGATCGTAACAGCTTCAAATACAAAAATTATTGGTATAATACCACTTAATTTATACTCCAATAAATATTATTTGATTCAAGTAAATATTTAATTGATAATAGTCAATTCATCGGTAATTTGAATAAAATAAATTTTAATTTCAGTGTAGACTATTTTTTACTAAAATAAATGCTGCAGTGAATAATTAAAGGTATCTAACTGCGACGTCTAGTCGACGTCAAAGAGGTTTAACAAGACCCACTTGTACTCGAACTTGTACTCAAACCTTTCGAGTACTCGATTTGATTCGAGCTCTTGAGTATTGAAAAAAAGTTATTTGAAAAGAAACTATTTACTTGATCAATACCTTATAGTCCTTAATGTTTCCTCCGTAATTTACATGTCCTTCATTTAAAACAAGTAGTGTTAAATGTTTCTCATAGGGGTTATGTATAGTCAAATCGAATTTTCTATCCATGCGACTTAATATTCCAGTTAACTGACGATTTATGTAAACATAACATCTGTCGTGTACATGTGTCTTTAAAATTGTGGATGTTTCGTTTTTTAAGGGCAACTGTGTTTCGAATAGAACCAACTGCAAGGGCAGAATTTGTAATTCCTCAAAATTTGGAATTTTATTGGTTTGTACAACTATTGTGCCGAATAAAGATTTTGCGACAGGATCAAAAAGATTTATCACGGATTCCAGAACAGTAATACCATAATTTTTCTTTTTATTTCCAGCAGGAATAGGCAAATCTTCCAAGGGCATGTACTAAAACAAACAAATTTATATTATACCTACAAACTTTTTAAATATTTAAAAATTATAACCTCACATTTTAATTTAGAAAACATGAAAATTATTTATTCCAAAGTGTTTAAACAAAATTATAATAATTCTTATATTATTAGCGTAATGACTTTTACCGCAACTGTACAAAATTTCCTGTGCCATATTGTCGGTTCTAGTTTTCGAGATTTTCGCAATTTAGTAATTTTGGAGCAAAATCTTGATTTTTTAAAATTTTTTATTATCAATCTACATATTTTGACAAGTTGAAGCATGCGGTTTTCATTAATTTATAGATAATTTAACTGTTTGATTTCATTATGGTTCTTTAGAAAAATAAAAAGGGCCCATTTTGTCGGCCATTTGCAAAAGTAATCCGTATTTTAAAAATGGAGGTGTAGAAAAATTTAAAACCTCTTGATTTTTCATTTTTAAGGTGTCCTGATGGACTGTAAACAATAATTCTTATCTGAATAACTTTTCAGAAGAACCAGAGATATTGATGTTGGAGTCTTTTTTTTTGTACCCAAATTGTCGAAATGTTAATTTGGATATTGTGTCAATTTTTTCATAATAGCCCTACTGCGGAAGTAAAAAGATTGAAAGAGATAGAATTTTGGGGATAGTACCTAAGAGATAAAGTTTTTTCTATCCCTTTGAAATAGCCACTTTGGGGCTGTCCATAAATTACGTAAGACATTTTTTGGGTAAATTTGACCCCCCCTCCCCCCCTCGTAAGATATTTTACATACATTAGCGCCATTTTTCCTATTGTTCGTAAGATCTTGCTGACCCCCCTCCCCCCTAAATGTCTTACGTAATTTATGGACGGCCCCTTTGTATATGCGAAATAGTGTACATTTTTATCTCCAAATTTCCATCTCTTTTTAGGGTACATTTATACGACGGTCGGTAGAAAAAAAATTTACCGAAAAAGTCAAAATCGCGTTCACACTTTGCTTTTCCGATAGAATGGAAAAACTGTTTCTAGCGGGAATTTAAAAATTTATATTTTATTAAAATGAATTAAGACTGTTTTAAGTAAGAAAAATCAAGTTTTTATTAGATAAATATTGTTTTTTAATGATTTACAATAGGAAGATGAATTTTCTTGATAAATAACCATGTAAATAAATATTAATTAACTTTTGTTTTGAAAAGTTGTAAGCAACGTCACAGCTCTTGTTGATGCGGAATTTTGTGTGAAATTGTATAAGTATAATTATAAATTATTAAATAATATTTATATAATTTGAATAAAAATGTTTAATGGGGATATTTAATATGCATTTTATTATTTGTATATTTTACCGGCAAAACCCGAAGACCAGGCAATTCGAGAATTGCCTAAATTTATAGGAATTATCCGAAATTCCTTGTGATTCATAGGCATTTACGAAATTCCTAGGCATTTCGCGAAGTGCCAAAGGTAATTTAGGCAAATTGGAAAAGCAAAAAAATGTACGAAATTTGTATGATAATTGTGTATTTAATATTTATCATTCGAAACTATTTGTTGCAACAAGACGAACTATTGTAACATTTAGAGGGGGCACATGATTATTCCCCAAAATTTAATTTCATAATATTCAAGACATCGAAATTCTTATTATCGAAACGTCAATTCACATAATTTTCATATTTCGAAATACCATGTATCATAATTTTCATTTTGTCGAATAATCATTGATTTTAATTTTTAAATAATCGAATTGTTTTTTAACATATTATTTTTTTTTTTTTCTAAAAATTTTTTGACATATATTTTATTATTCTTAATGACTATTTGTCATAACTATTAATTCTCCGAATGACTACATAACCTAAAATTCATTCACACTAATCGCCATTTAATATAATTTGTATGTTTGAGAAACGTCAATTCACCTAATTTTCATATTTCGAAATACCATTCAACATAATTTTCATTTTGTCGAATAATCATTGATTCTAATTTTTAAATAATCAAATTGTTTTTTAACATAATCTGTTCGAATTGTCAAGTAGTAGAATGGTAGTTCGGGTTTTGCCGGTAACATATATACATGAGTATAAGTTATTTTTCGAAAAGTAGTAGATGTAATTTTGTAGGGGAGGATGGGGCAAGGATAGTTAGTTGCTGTTATGCTTAGACGGCTTGCTCAAAAATCGCGTAATTCATAGTATATTCGCGTTTTAACACCAAAAGATGATTGTAAAAATTGCAAGTCAATCTGTCACCATTTGCGAAGTTGGGAGATTATTTTTGAAAAAAGTCTGTTTTGCTAAAATGTCAACGTAATATAATGTTTATCATATTGTTTTCTACACTAGAGTTTCAGAATATTTATTTACGTAAGTGTTTTCCGGAGTGGAATTTCCTGCTGAACACGAATATCGTATTTATTTTCAAATTAATTCACGTCATTTCTTAAAATTTAGAAAAAACTGAAATATGGGCTCACGGGGCAAGGATAATTAGAGATAATACGGCACGGTAAAATCGTGTTAATACCATTGAAAATTTTAAAAAAGTTTTTAATTGTTCTCTTTAGGTTGATATACATAATGGTGCGTAATTACCCGAGACAAAATTTTCAGCCTACTTTCAACATGCTTTGAATCTACAATTCTTTACCCCCTAAAAATCTTATAATATTGATTTGAAACCGACTTATAATAGATATTTGCTCCTAACGAAGCTACAATCAGGCTAAATTTTGTCACTTTCGTCCAGTTTTTCCTATTTTCTGGTTGATTATAGTGTTGTAAGGTTTATTTTGCAGCCTCAAAAGTTTGATAGAAGGTTCGACAGTGCGATTTATACCTGCTAATAAAGCACGTAAGGGTTAAGATTCCTTAAGGTAGCGTCTGGAGTGTTTCCATATTTATGGCCTATTTTATTGCCAAGCAGGATTAAATGAAAGAAAATGACGTTTTTCAGATTTATGAATTTTTTATTTGTTACTTTTACAATTAAAGTTTTTACATTTTAAATTAAAGTAAACTTTAAACGTTACAACAAACATTATTATTAAGTTTCTCACTTAATTCGAATTTTTTTATATTATTGCTCTTTTTTCTTTTTGTATTTTATATATATTTTGTTGGAATCTTTTTTATTCATGATGTTGATATAATCGGCCCTTGTCAGCTTTACATCATCCAGTTAACAATCTTCTTGTCCATTCTAAACAATAAATAAAATAGATTAATATTGCATAGAAATATTGCCAATATTTTTGCAAATGTTATATTCGACTTAAAGCAATAAAGCATGGCGACATTGTAGTGTCGATGCTCGAAAATATTTAGGTAATATTGTCATTCAATACAGCGGTAATTTTTATTGTGATGATCTGGAGACAACGTTGAAATAATTTATAATATTTGTTCTAAATACAAAATATTTAATATTATGCGAAAATGCTTGGTATAATATCGTTTCAATATTGCCTCAGTAATGTAACATTTGATTCAAATAATTTTTTTAATGTAGGGTTAACAATGGATATTGTGATTTTACGCCTAATACCTGTGATATTTGAAGTTATTTAATATTATTACACAAAATAAATATCACTTACCTCCAAACATTACAATTCTTGCTAATTAACCTTTTGATTTTGGTTCATTAGGGTCAACCTACTCCTTGATAGTTTTTATCTTACTTGTCACCCACAACACAAGCACAAAATTGTTTTTTTTATTTTTATTACATAAATTTTGTTTAAATCAAATTTTATTGTACACTTTCAAAAAATGAGTGCAAACTTTGTCGTAGTTGACGAAAAACTAACTGCAATGTGAGTTTTAGGCCATGTGATAGTTGTGTTTTTACTATAGTAAATTTTTGGGTGGGCAATTTGGAAATCCCAAAACTATATTTTGTGTATATTTATTCATATATACCTCTTCATATCCACTAAGATCCACTAAGCTCCACTAAGCTAAACATCTTTAAACACTTACTTTAGGATTGCTAGTAATTTTTTGTTCCATTTTTATGATTGCCTACACTTTTATGGTCTGTTTCCGGAAACGAAAAAGGATATTTTTGGGACAAAGGAGATTCGAAAATCAATTTTTTAGGTTCAAACGAAGTCGGTGAGGAAGAAAGTAGTGTATGTTAGGGTTAAAGGAAGGTTAGTAAGGTTGACTATTTCAGAATCATAAAATTAAGAAGTTCTTTTGAGGTTCATAAGGTTCCTTTTAGGGTTGGAAATGTACAATCGAAGGTTGATTAAAGGTTGAAGTAATGCCATAAGGGTCAAACAATCGTTAAAAGGTTTGAATCAGTTTTAAACTAGGTTTTTATGGGCCAATGTAAGTTGAAAATTTCATCTCGGGTATACACAGTAAAAAGTAAATCTTAATTTAAGAGCTGCCTTAAATTCAACACTGTCTGCTATAATGTTAAAGGATACGAAAAACGTGCGTAAATTCAACATTGACTGTCTTAAAAATGTTGCATCTTAATTTAAGGCAGCTTTCGTGCCTTAAAATAAGATTTTCTTTTTACTGCACGGAGAGAAATCTGCTGCTAATATTACTCGAAAGAGCACATTACTTAAATTGCTTAACGTTCCCTGTAAAAAAAAGTATTGGGAGGTACGGGATTCCGTATTGCAAGTGCCAACCTGCCAATGCGGTATTCGCGAATTACCGCATTGGGTGTCGTGGTGAATACGGAAATCAAGGGGTCCTAATGCGGTGCCAGTTTTAAGCTTTAAAAAAACGAAAATACGTGACAGGAGGAAATAATTAGTGTCAGTGGAGAAATATGCGAGTTAAAGGAATGAGAAAATAATAATAGTGAGTGTAAAAATGAAATTTTAAGAAAGAAAGGTAAGTTGAACTGTCAAATATTGAAATATGGGCCCAATGCGGCATAGGCTGATTTCAATGCGCCACAGCAAAAGCAACTTTGACTGGTTTGAATGGCGTGAAATAGGTAAACAAACATTTTCTAACACATTTGTCTCCGTACACAGACACTTTTCACTAAATCTGCCAACGTACAATTGGTAAGCATCTTCTAAATTACAATAATCGAAAATATTGTTTAGATTCATGCAGAAAAGTGGTTATAAAATAAAAAATTGGAAAGTAATGTAATGCAAATCATATGTCAGCTGGGCCACTGTGTTCGCTCGATTCGCTCTGCTTGCTTCTGCCCTCTACTGGCGACTTGCACTATGTACCGATTGTGTACCGTATTGAAAGCAGCCTACGCCGCATTGGACTCATATTTGACAGTTCAACTTACCTTTTTTTCTTAAAGTTTCATTTTTACACTCACTATTATTATTTTCTCATTCCTTTAACTCGCATATTTCTGCACTGACACTAATTATTTCCTCCTGTCACGTATTTTCGTTTTTTTTAAAGCTTAAAACTTGCACCGCATTGGGACCCCTTGATTTCCGTATTCACCACGACACCCAATGCGGTATTTCGCTAATACCGCATTGGCAGGTTGGCACTTGCAATACGGAATCCCGTACCTCCCAATACTTTTTTTTACAGGGTTTCTCTTATATTTTTAGCATCGATTCATATACTTATTGTAAAAATACTTTCAATGCAATAAGCATAAGAGACAGTAGCAAATTTTGCACGAAATCTTTATTATAAATACAAAGAGAACGTGCTATAGGGATTTGAGATTTGATTTTTTGATTTGATTTGTGTAGGGATTTGAGTCTACAGTAAAAACCTATTAATGTATGACAATCCTTCAACATAAAGCAAGTAAATTTTTTGTAAACAAAATATGTCGTTGTAATTTATTGTTTGATAATTTAAACCACCAATAAATCTTTATTTGGTTTTGTTTAATTTAGACGAGTAACGTTCATAATGGATTTTTTTTACACAAACTTCCGCATCAACAACAGCTGTGACGTTGCTTACAACTTTTCAAAACAAAAGTTAATTAATATTTATTTACATGGTTATTTATCAAGAAAATTCATCTTCCTATTGTAAATCATTAAAAAACAATATTTATCTAATAAAAACTTGATTTTTCTTACTTAAAACAGTCTTAATTCATTTTAATAAAATATAAATTTTTAAATTCTCGCTAGAAACAGTTTTTCCATTCTATCGGAAAAGCAAAGTGTGAACGCGATTTTGACTTTTTCGGTAAATTTTTTTTCTACCGACCGTCGTATAAATGTACCCTTATACCCTATTATATCTCCTATCTATCTCTTTTTATACCTATATGTACTTTTATCTCTTTTTATTTCTTTTTGCTGCAAAAATAACTTGCATAAATGGTCAAATTTACTTAAATTACGTAAATAATCACATTTACGTAAGATTATTTAATTACGTAAGTTATTCCAGTTGCGTAAGTTACGTAAGTTTGATTAATTGCATAAGCTATTCTATTTACGTAACTTACGTAAGTTATGTTATTTACTCTGGTTACAACTCGGGCGTATTATGGTCACTTTATCTACTTGTACAGGCGCGTACCAAGTTTTACCTTATAACCCAGCTGGTCAATAAAGAAACCATTATAGCCCTAAGGAGATAAAGGGTACATTATTGACCGCTCACAGGTCAATAAAGTATCCTTTATCTCCCTAGGGCAATAATGGTTACTTTATTGACTTGCTGGATTATATGGGAGAACAGGTAGCATAGAGTAACCTTAATACGCCTTTGTTGTATAAAGCAAAGTATGCAACAAGGGAGGTAACCTTGTTTATAACCTCGCACAATATTGAAAAACGAGTCGTTTAGTTAAAACTCAGTTTGTTAATTTAGTTTCGTGTCGTTATTGAAAAAGATTTATACAGAAGGAGAGATAAAAAAAAAGTGATTGAAGTGATAAAGTAAGGATAGACAATAAGATAGCGAAACTTTATCTCTTTCCATCTCAGAGATATAAAAAAATATTCAAAGAGATAGGATTTCTATCCCTTTACTTCCAGCAGGGAGAGTCTGTCAAAAAATTTTAAATAAGTTGAATATCTATTCTTCTTCTTCAAATGACATAATAAAATATTGTACCTAATCATTAATCTTGTAAAAAAATGGTTTCTTAAAAGAAAAACTGTCTTTTTTAGGAGACGCATGCATTTCCCCTAAACGCCAAGTCATCGTCGAATGGACAAAACGTGGAATGCTAAAAACATTGAATGGACAAGAGGTCGAATGCTAAAAACATTGAATCGTCATTTAGTCGAATGCTAAAAACATTGAATTGTCAATTCGTCGAATGTTCTAAACATAATTATCATTTCGTCGAATGCTGAAAACGCCAAATGTTCAAAACGTCGAATTTTCAATTCGTCGAATGTTCAAAACGTCGA
Source organism: Leptopilina heterotoma (assembly GCF_015476425.1). NCBI lineage: Eukaryota > Metazoa > Arthropoda > Insecta > Hymenoptera > Figitidae > Leptopilina > Leptopilina heterotoma. Next base: position 94,208 of record NW_025111139.1, read on the forward strand.
ATGCTTAAAACATTGAATTTTCAATTCGTCGAATGCTAAAAACGTCGAACTGTCAAATCGTCGAATGCTAAAAACATCAAATTGTCAAAATTTTGAAAAATATGTTTGATTTAATTAACATTAACTTAAAACAAACAAATGTTTACTTAAATCAAACAGATTTTCCAAACTTTTGACGATTCGACATTTTGAGCATTCGACAAACTGACAATTCAATGTTCTGAGCATTCGACGAATTGACGATTCGACGTTTTGAACATTCCACTACTTTACCATTCTATACTACTTGACAATTCAAACAGATGGCGTTTCGACAATTTTGTTCATTCGACTACTTTACCATTCTATACTACTTGGCAATTTGAACAGATGGCGTTTCGACTATTTTTTGAACATTCGACTACTTTACCATTCTACTACTTGACAATTCGAACAGATGGCGTTTCGACTATTTGAGCATTCGACGAACTGACAATTCAATGTTCTGAGGCTGTGTTTACATGCTTGTGTTCAAACGCTGCGTTTTGCGTTGAGCGATGATTTAAGCATTCGACGAATCAACAATTCAATGTTTTGAACATTCGACGAATTGACAATTCAATGTTTTGAGCATTCGATGAATTGACGATTCAATGTCTTTAGCATTCGACCTTTTGTGCATTCGATTTGTTTTTAGCATTTGACGTTTTTTTGTCCATTCGACTACTTCCCGGTAAGAAGCGTAGAACTGAAAAGAATTCAAAAGTTGTATTCTTCTTAATAGGCGAATTTACCTCGGAGCTCTATTCCACGGGAACCACCAAAATTTCAAAAAAATCTATTATTCTGAATTGACTTAACAAAAATATGAAACGCGCAGTCAAAAGAATCAGAATCTACAGCAAATCGCAGTAGAAATTTCTATTCCACTGAATTGACTCACTACCACTCAAGATTCCACTAGAAAGTGAGGTTAGGTTTCAAAACTTGACGTTAAACATTAAACATGAAAATTCCTTTCAGTAAGAGCATTTTATACTTTATCGTAAGCACTTTGCGTTTTTTAACCATATTTTCACTAGTTTTAATATTTAATTTTAATAGTTTAGCACTGAAATTACAATGAAATTCACACGACGCGAAACATAACTGTCACTGCGTTTTATTTAAAGACAATAACTAGAGGAGCTCCTACAGACAATTGGAAAGTTTAGGCTTTTCCAAATTGTTTGTCAAAAGTTGTATTCATTTTAATGCGCTTCTGATATTCGAAGCAGTCTATTGAGAAGAATAAACATTTCATACTTACTCGTCGAACATTCTATTCTTTTGAATTGACTACCTAGAATCGTTAGAAGTCAATCCAGTGAATTTAAAAGAATAGAACTCCATATTTTTTTCAAGAACTTTTAATACCACAAAACTTTGCGCATTAAGAAAAATAGAAAATTTGGATTCTTTTCTATCTGCAAATCGACGTGAGCAATAGAGAAGAATTGATTTTTTTTTAATTTGGATGGTTCCCGTGGAATAGAGCTTCGAGGTAAATTCGCGTATTCAGAATAATTCAAAATTCTCGTTTTCAAGCATATCTTCTGAAAATTGAATTCTCTTCTATTCTACGCTTTTTACCGAGTTGGTATTTGACTATTTGAACATTCGACGACTTGGCGTTTAGGGGAAATGCATGCGTCTCCTTTTTAGAAAAGGGCCCATATTGTTGATTTTTCGTATTTTCAAAATTAAGAGGGGGGGGGGGTGGTTTTGAAAATTTAAAACCTGTTGGTTTTTCATCTTCAAGGTGCCCTGAACTGGAAACGCTTCTTATCTGAATAACTTTCAAGAAGAACCAGAGATATCACCATCAATTCGTATCACAATCTTTAATTTCGTTTTTCTCGAAATGAGGTTTTTGGCGTTCTAAACTTTGTAATTCCGCAACTCGGCGAATTTTTAACCAAAAAAATTCCAAGACCACTCAAAATTTTCCAAATTTTGCCAGAAATACGCCTAAATATAGACAACTCCAATAGTGCCCAAATAGGCCCTTTTCATGTGGACGTCCACATTTAATTAGGGACCGTTGAAAAAATACGTAACGCTTTTTGGGGGGAGGGGGGTCGAGATATTTGTTACGGTCAGCAGAAAAAATGGCGCTAATGTATACAACATTGCGTTTCATGGGGGGAGGGGGGGTCCAAATTTCCGAAAAATAGCGTTACGTATTTTTTGAACGGCCCCTTATAATAAAATAAAAAATCAATAAGCTTTGAGAAACTGAAAAGAACACTTTATAAAAATGTATATATCAAACTAAATATAAAGTTTCAAACAATAAAATATGAAGAAAACTTTTGCTTTATTTTTCCTGTAAAAGTGTGATATTGCACCAACTCTACGCTTTTTAAAATTAAAATTCTTATACATATACTTACACTTTTAATAACATCTCTCATTGCAAAATACTTTGGTGTCACGTCTCCAGCTTCCGTCAAAGGAGCATCGTAATCATAAGAAGTCAGTAGTGGTCTAAAGTTTGGATCAGTATTAGCACCTGCGTATTACAATACATGTGTAGTAATAATTATATTTTAATTGTATATTTGAGCAATTTTACAATTCCCTGGTGAATCTCCCTTGAGTCAAAGACTTTTGGTTATGGTAAGAAAATACTTTTTGTCCTACAAGATTTTTTCTTAAACCAACCCTTTGTTAAAAAACCACATTTGTTTAAAATTTACCCAAAAAAATTAAACATTTAATTCATTGCTAAATGCATTTGAACAATGAAAAACTCGTTTTATTAATGTATTATTTTCATATTATTTATGAAAGTAGAAAATATTTGCTTTGAATTGAGACCTTGACCAACTTTCTATTTATCTTTACTAAAAAAATTAAAATATAAATATAACTTTTTGTAATGTCTTTATTTGCTGTATAGGGTGGGGGCAAATCCTACCTGATTTAAACCCGAAATTTGTTCCTCCGAAGAACATGTATATATTTACTGATGCTCCAACGGACAATATTTCATCTAAAGTTTTTACTACTTTCAGTGTTGAAACTTTCTGCATAGGCTCTCCCCAGTGTGTTAACCATCCTGGATAATATTCCGAGTTTACAAGAGGTCCCTAAGAATTTTAAATCCATATTAAGAATATTATTTAAAAATCACGTAAAACATGTGCCCTAAATAGCAGACCAGTAAAATTACCAAATAAGATTCACCAACATGACTTACATCCCAAAAAATAATTTAAGCTCAATCGCGTGTCAATATTGTCTAAACATTAATTATTTTCGCCCTGTGGAAACATTGCGCATACTAATCTTTTGAAGCCTTGCAAGGCAATATTAATGCAATCTAGAGGCAACTTTGCCTGGTAATGTAATTGTAACAAAATATTATTATAATAGATGTAAATGTTTTTTGGATTTTTTAAAATGAGAATTCCAAAAAAATTTTTTTTGCAACAAAATATATTATATTACTAAATACCATTGTTGAATTATTTGAAAAAAATTAAAACTTGTAACATTTTTGAACATTTGCCATGAAATGATGCCTCAAAATTAACTGACTATATATTTTATTAAATTGGTAAAATTATTTTTAAACATAATATAAAAAAATATTGACCGCAGTCTCTCATGTCCAAATGGACATGTATATAAGCAGTACTATAATACTGCGGTCAACTATGTGAAGGTTAGTTTTACTCGTTTGACGCGGAGGACATCCCAAAAACGAAAAGATTTCCGAATAAAGATTCGGAACCCATCAAACTATTACAACTGCGAACAAGAAACTAGGTAGCATATTGGAATTGCAACCTATTTAAAAAATTACTAAACGTATCGGAATTCAGTCAAATTCACCCTGTTCCGCTTACCTGCGCGTGAACGTTATTGACTGCAGATTTTTTCCAAAAACATCGTCGCGTTTAAAAAGAACTTGGAATTTCCATTTTTATAAATGTATGTTTCTATAGATACAGTCAAATCAAAAGGATAATAATATATAATGTTCAACGATGAGTAAATCTGAAATGTTTATTTCTGACAATTATTGCGACAGCGTCGAATTTCAGAACCTCGATAAATGGAATATAATATTTGAAAAATAATTTGAAAAAACCTCATCTTTTCAGGAAATTCTATTATACATATGTGACTGTCCACGAGAAAACAAGGCTTAGCTCCCAAACGTGAATTTCACAGGGCGAGCGATTGAAGTACTACGATTGAAGTTAACTACGCTTGACATACCCATCTTTAAAACGATATATTGTCGAAAGTAATTGATATTTTAACTTTTGACTTTTGCATTTGAAAAAGCAACATAAAATCTGTCGATTACCATAAAAAAATAAAAATTGATTTTTTGGACCTAAGCCTTGTTTTCTCGTGGACAGTCACATATTGCTCTCTCGCTGTAGCACAATGTTTTCAATACTCTTTGTCTATTTCATTAAAAGTAACTAAAGTACTATTGTAGTGGTACAAATAACATTACAACTACTTTTGTGTTATGTTACGTCACCGTAACCTATTTTCAATAATAATATGTAGAATAATAATTAATAATAATAATAATCATGATAATTAATAATAATAATAGTAATAATCATAATAAAAGTTGATAACAAAATTGTTATTTACATATTATTATAAATAATAACTATAAATATTAATACACGGAAAGAAAAAGTCCGTCAACCATTAATGGATTAGTATATTACTTTGAGACGGGACTCTTTTTCCGTTGATGGTTACTTAACTTTACTTAACGATTGAAAACGAGTCATGGATTGATTAGAAGGCCAGTATTTGACCAATTGTTTTAGATTTAATGCTGAATTGTTATCAATGGCTGTTTGAATGTTTACGAATCATTAGTGAAAGTTTGTGAAACGTTAGTTGACTCGTATTCTAAATCGGCGCTCTTCACTAGCGCATTGTTGCGCAGTGTACCGATGCGCATTTCTTCCGGTTTCTCTATAGTCCATGTGTTTTTGCTGTCTGCTATACATATCCCTATATACTATAATGTGTAATGTGAATATTTAACTTAACTAATAATTTGCAGTTGAATTGCGTCTAGGAATTGACCTCGATAAAAATATATTTTCTTTTATATTTCTCGCTAATTAAAAAGTAGTTATTAGTGCAAAATCATTTCTCACAAGTTGTGAAAAATTTTGTTATTTGGTATATAAGAACAGTTCGCTTCTAAACTTAAAGTTTTATAAGTGTGCGTTTCTACGTGTAGTTATTATAAGTGCGAAAATGTGTTGGTCTAAAGCGTCTAAGAGTGTAAATAAAATATCGGAACTGTGCAACGAAAAAAATGTGTTCATTCTGAACCAAATAGTGTCTAAAATTAGGGATAATTCTGAAAGAAGTTGAATTTTTTTAATGCTTTTGATAGTCATAGAAAATTTAATAGACAGTTTTCTAAATTTTAGCAAGCAACTCGTCACTGATTGTGACTCAAAGTATGTTATGCATTCAATGATTTTGTGTCCCGTCTCAAAGTAATAATACTAGTCTATTAATGATTGACGGACTTTTTCTTTCCGTGTAATAATAATAAACAATAATAATCAATAATAAATTGTAATAATAAATATTAAATAATAGAATTGTAATAATAAATAATAACAAATTTAAACAATTATATTTATAAATATAATTAACAAAGTAACAAAGTAACAAAGTATAAACAATTAATAACAAAATTATAAAATAACACGAGTAATAGGGAATATACACGTGCCATCTAAAAATGAGTCACCACAAGTGTTCCTATAACAAAGGGTTTCTCAAATGCATGGAAAACCGAAACGATTCCTCAAATACATGGCAAAGCGTAACGATTCTTCAAATACATGGCAAACCGTACAGTTTCTAAAAATACACTGGGTTTGGGTATAAGAAGGACCAGACTATCAAACAATCTTCAGTCTAAAAATTTTATCTATAACAAGTGGTTCTTCACGACACAGTGCTCTAAAAACCCAGTCTTAGTGGTGGTCCTTTACTCTACGTTAATTTCAAAAGTGCATTTTTAAAAGTCAATCTGAAAGTCAAATTTACTGTTATAGTTCCTGTCTCAAGTCACACAATACTACAACCACTTTGTCGACCATTATTTGAATAGTACCATTATACCTCAACGACCAGGATCACCCATTGTTCAAGGTAGAAACACGTGTTCATCTCTTATTTTTCATCAATTTTCTTACCCAGGCGCGAGCTGACAGTGAGTTCAGGCTTTACGAAGCTTAATTGACGCTTGGTCAGTATTGCTTGAAGATTGGTGGGACAGCGAAAGCAAGGCTGCTTGAGTCCGGAATAGTAACATCGATGTAAACCTGACGCTCAGTCTTTGTTGAAGACTGGCGTTCAATCTTCAATCAATGCTGCGAAAGCCGAAAGCAGGACTGAACAAGACTGCTTCCACTGTTCCCAAATTTACACGCTTCTCACGCGTTCGTTCAATATAACTTGAATATATTAATTATTATTATTAATAATAAACAGCATTGTTATTAATATATATGCATTTACATATTTAATGACAATAAGTTATTATTATAATAATTATATTATTTTCATATAAATATTATATTACTAACAATAAATGTCATTTAACATAATAATATTGAAAAATAATTTTAGCATAAAAAGACAATTTGTGATAATTGGTACATTTTTTAACTTCATTTTTAACAGACTTTTAATATTATTTACAAACAAGTTCACAAGTTTTTTTTCACAACACTTATTAATTATACAGATTAAATAGTAATTTTATTATTTTATGTAAACGCTTATAATGAGAAAATCTGCTCGCATGTGGGATCGAACTCACGTCCCCTCGCCCCAGACGCATTGCGGAAGTCCTAGACGCAACCACTTAAACCGCACGGCCACTGAGTCTCGATGAGACCTCGAGCTAATCTAATATATTAATGCCAATGCCGTATATTTTGTTACTTATAAGGGCAAAGTGAAAACTATGATTAAAAATTTTACACATACTAATCCTGAATTATTTTAATTATAAAAAATGAATATTAAATAACTCATAATAAAATTATAATCATTACAAAATTCAACTTTTAAAACATTTTAAAATTAAAAATATTTAATGAATAATTTAATAAACATCGATAAATAATTGATATTTTTTATTATTCAGTAACAAAATTATTAACATTTATTATTAGATATATTAATAATATATTATTTAAATAAATATAATTTGGAATAATAATGAATTATAATGTTAAATATTATAATTATTATTAATTATAATAATATTTATTAATTCAATAATAATTATTAATAATTATAATAATTAATTAAATTAATATTAAAAGTTAACATAATTAATAAAATGATTAAATATGATGCAGTGTCAGGAATATTAATTGCACATTTTAATTATTATTTATTAATTAACTATAATAATTTTGAAAACATTTATAAAAAAAATTTTCCATTTAAGTTTTTTAAATATGAAAGTTACAATTAATAATATATTTATACTAAATAAATATAAATATTTATTTATCAATTGATAACTTAATGTTAATTATTATTATTATTTGAAACAATTATTATAATTGTTATAATATTATTTAATTAAGTGAACACGGTAATAAATAAAGATAAACTGAATATTGTGTAAAGATTGATTCAAGCTTGAATCAAGAATAGATGTTCGAGCTTCACTCATAAAAATTGACCGAGTCTTGAATCGAACATGGGACGAGCATTGGGCCCAATGTTGAACCAATATTGAACTAATATTGAGTGACAGTGATGTAAAGACTGCTTCTACTGTGGCTTACCCACACTGAGCGTTCAAGACTCAATCAAACTTTAATTTATCGTCAGCATTGGTCTTTCGCGCCTGGGATATTTCAAAATATATATATATATATGGGGTCGTTCATAAACTACGTCACACTCCTAGAGGTGGGGGGGGGTGTCAAGCCGTGTGTGACGAAGTGTGGAAAACAATTTTTTTGTATGTAAGAAATGTGACGAAGGGGGGGAGAGGGGGTAAAAATCAGTCCGAAAAAGCGTGACGTACTTTGTGAACGACCCCTTATATATCTGTTCAACTAAAATATATTCTTGTTTTTACCAAACCCCGTCCCTATTTTAATTAATATTAAAATAAAATCTGGAAAACACTAGGGATATAATAATTAGGATCGTAACAGTTGGTAGACAATGATTATTATTATTAGTAAAAGTTTAAACTAGAAATTTAAACTAGCAATTACCTTTGGTTGAAATTTACGCAAAGTTTGAAAATTTTTAGATACATTTGTGGAAGGTCCAAAGTCAATTGTTGCAAAAACACCAGGAATAATTCCACATTGAAGCATAGTTTCTTGAAGTCCATCTGTTGTAAATAAAACAGCATTTGATTCTACATGTTTGAAAAATATCTCTCTCAGTGCATTTTTATATTGAAAATCACAGGCATTGAAGGTTCCGTACTCATTCTCTATCTGTAACAGAACAGAACAAAAATAATTCTTTGCTAATTAGTCAAACACAATAAAAATTTAATTACATACTAAAATTCTAATATCCAATTTTAGAAGAATCATTACTAATAAGTATATTTAACTCATGATTTGCAATAAGAATAAATATACCTGAAAATGAACAGGTAATTATTGCAGAAAGATATATAATTCTTTTTTTTATTATAAGTTATATATGTAGGCAAAATTTTTTCAAGTGTAACAATCTTAAAAGTGAAAATTGTTAAATCAAACAAACACTATATTAGAAACTTTGGTAAGTCGATTAAAAATTTTAGTCATTTTTGAACAGTATATATTTCTCAGAAAGCCGTTTAATGGTACAAAGAACATCTAAATAAATACTAACCTGTACCATTATAATAGGACCTCCATTACCTCTGAGAAGTGATTTTATTTTTATCAATACAGTTTCCAAATATCTTTGTACATATTTCATGTACCCTGTAAAATATGTAAATTACAATAATATATATAAATTTTAAGAATTCAATGATAAAAGTTGAAATATATGCTGTAGAGAAAGGGGGTAAAGAAATTCAAAATTATTTTTTGATATTACACGTATTATACACGCACGGAAATCTAAATGCAATTCCGTCCGTTATACGAAAATTTTGTTATGAAAATTCCGCTAGGAATCCGGTAATAATTTCACACGTAATAATTGCCGTAAATTGTTTTCAATAATTTCCAACCACTTTTTCGCAAACGAATTTTGTACAAACTTTGTGCAAATTCCACACACGTAACAATTGCTGAAAATTTCTTAAAAATAATTTCCGACATATACTTTTCTTTTAGAATTTTGCTTGCGTATATGTCACTAATTCTTGCGAGGCCAAATTTTTTCTTGTATGTGTTTTGACGGACTTGACTAATATTTTGCAAGTGTACTACAGTCACAAATACATCTACATTCAGACACAAGAATCTTTAAAAATATCTAAAAAAAAATTTTTTTGATCAACTTTTAACTTTTTGAAAAAAAAGAGTTTTGTACTTTTTGAAATGACTTTTTTTCTTTATTGATATTTTAATTGATTTTTATCGAAATTATATATTTCTTTATATAAAATTAAAAAGTAGGGTGATGTGGGGTGATGTGCAACGTTTTTTTTCGTTGGACGAAAAACATGTCAAATAATTAAATTTTTAAATATTTCAAAATTGAATGACTTAGAGGCATTATAATAGAATATTCCTGCATTATTAGATTTTCAGAATTTTAAATTTTTCTTACAAATTTTTCGCTTTTACAAAAACATCAGTTTTTGCATTTTCCAAAAAAGTTGGGGTGATGTGCAACACCAGTAAAATTTAGGTATGTAATGCATAAATATCGATGAAAATCTCTTTAATTATTCATTTTATGCTTTTTCAATGCAAACTAATCGAAATCTGCCAAAAAAAAATTTACTAAGGTATAGTTGACCTCTAAAAAGTTTAGATTTTACTAAAGAAAAATAAATTTTTTTTGTTTAATTTTTTATTTATTCATGATTGAATAAGGAATATAATTAAAGGAAAATAACTAAGCATTTTTTATTCATCATGTGAATCGCAGTTATGTCACGTAAAAAGTAGTTACGTCCACCCCAAAAAAAGTGTTGCACATCACCCCAAATATGATATTTTGCGAAAAATGATTTGTACGCAATACAATGCAATGGAAACACAAAATATAAACAGATATTTAAAAACACTTAAAGAACCAACAATAAACACATTCTTATCTATAAAATAAATTAAAACTCGCTTCACGAAACGACTAGAATTGTAACGCGTAGAGTGTAACTCGTGAGTTTTATATAAAAAACAAGCTACAGAGGACACAAACAAATGGCAATACTTGGCTCTGTTCAATATCGAACTGTAGATCAGAAATCGGCGGTGTTGCACATCCCCCCATGTTTCACATCACCCCACATCACCCTATACAATTTATCATCAATATTTATAAAATTAATAGCCATTTTTATTTTTAAGGGAGCGTTCATAAACTACGTAGCATGCTAAGGGGGAGGGGGGGGGGGTTCGGCAAAAGTCTACGCTAGTCTACGTGGGGGGACGGGGTAGATCGACTCTTACTACGTAGTTAATACATAGAAGCTAAAATTAATTTTACAAACTCACTACCCGTCGCCATTGTTAAATGTTGCTATATGCCAAGAATAAAATATTTTATTCAGAATATTTGACATTGTTTTTAATTGTTTTTAATGCGAATATAGTTAAATATGCAGTTTAAAAAAAAACTACGTAACACACGGGGAGGAGGGGGGGTTCAGCAAAAGTCTACGTTAGTCTGCGCAGGGGGAGGGGGGTTTAAAAAATGACAAAAATAGGTCTACGTATAGTTTATGAACGCTCCCTAACAAAAAATTCAAATTTTGTATTTTTTGTCCATATTTTTTGGGAAAACCCCATTTAGGGCTGTCTAATGCAAAAAAGATTGAAATCTGTATTATTTCTTAAATACTTACATCTGTCATTTGTTCTTAATTTTATTTCCGACGTTACGTTTAAAAGCCAAGTAGGTAATCCACCCTACAAAAGGAATATTTTAGTAAGTAACCACACTGAAAAAACGTAAATCTGAATTTAAGAATACCATATCTTGGCTCCTATATAAGAATATTGTATAGGTACTTATTCTTAAAATGAGAATATATATATATATATATATATATTTATATATATATATATATTTATATATATATATTTATATATATATATTTAATATCAGAAATATATTTCAAGTTTATATTCCTCTTGAAATTATTTTTCTAATATGAACTATATATATTCTTATCTTATTTTAAGAATAGTATATACTTGATTAAGTATACAATATTCTTAAATAGGAGCCAAGATATATGGTATTCTTAAATTCAGATTTACGTTTTTTCGGTGCAAGACTGACAAAACTTGCTTCTAGCTAGACGTCCTGATGCCTGGATAGTCCAGACTAGAATCAGCATTTACACTCGATTCTCGTTATAACGACGATCTCGGGACTTCAAAATCTCGATATTACGACGAAAGGAGAGGATCCTACTTCACGTTCTATTCAAACGTCAAATACGTGCTAAATTTTTCGTAAAGTATGTTTATTTATATTAAAAGTTTTTGAATTATGGAATCAGTTTAAAGAAAAAGTAAGTATTTTTAATAATAATCGGATCACTAGATTCTTTAGGTTAAATAAAGTTAAGAGTCGATTAAATTTGTCGTTTTTTTTAGTTAACCAAAATTTTGGTTAAATTAAATTCTTAAATTCGTTCGTGTTTTTTTTTGTCGTTGTATCGAGAGTTTTAATGTTCGTTATAACGAGAGAACGTTGTAACGAGATTCGTTATAACAAGAATCGAGTGTAGTTGAGAATTGTAGTAGTTTATTGAAAATAAAAATAAAAATATTTTAATTACTGTAGTTTTCGGGTTAAAAGTTGTATTAAAGTCATAAAAAAAGTAGGGGTCGTGTAGCTTACTGACAATTATTATTAATTCCTTACTAAATCTCTTTCAGCACAGATATATGGACCTGGTCTCAATATAACTAGTAAATCTTCTTCTTCTGCAATTTGAATAAATTGAGTAATATTTGCATCATCTTTCCAAATCCATTTACCTGGTTCCGGTTCATGAGTACTCCATTCTATGTATCTAAGTGTTTTAAACAAAATTTAAATAAAATATGTATCAAAATTAAAAAAAAAATTAAATTTATTTCAGTACAGCTAGAAAATATATATGTAAAAGTCTGAGAAACGAAATTATTTAGTTTCAAATAAAAAATTAAAGCAAAGAACAAAATATTTAATGAAATAATATTATTAAAAACTTTATAATTACAAACTAGAATGAAAATGCTTCAATATAATTACTAAAGTGGAAAAATGAATCCGATTATCATGTTCGCATTAAAACATTAAATATTTCATTTTTTAGTAATTTTTTGGCAGAAACTAAATAGTCAAGTTTTTCGAAATTTATAGTTTCGAGTCGACACGAAATAACCAATCTGCATGTAAATTTTTAAATTAATTTCGTTTAAACATCCTTGGATAAGCATTCTTAAGGGGGTCCCCCGCACAGTCGATTGGATTTTTACATTGAGCTTTAATGGGAAAATTACATTGACTGTGCGGGACCCCCCCAAACATGTATAATTATCGCGCGCTGACGAGAAAAGTATCGCGAAAGAAGAAAAATAACAATACACAAATTGCATATAATAACACATTATTTTAAAAATCACTGAAAAAACGTTAATCTAAATTTAAAATACATCTTTTTGGCTCCTGTAGAATTGAGATTCTTGTAATCACTATAGATGTCAACAATGGTATAAAAGTATGACTCATGCGTTAGAATTTTAGTAATTGAGGTAAGACTTTAGTTCGACTAGAGTCGTCAAGCTGACTGCTTTTGCTGAGTGCATTAGACGATTATTTTCACAATTGTTAATTAGTCGCGTAACAATCATTTTGTTAATAAACTTTATATTATACTATTTGACATCTATATGAATAAATGAACTTATTTAATAAATAATACAATTATTTATTCCTACACTCCTATTCAAGTATAATATTGTATACTTGAATCAAGTAGATTAACGTTTTTTCTGTAAAGAAAAGGAACCAATAAAAGATGACGTAAAGTAACAACAACTATTATCTACCCAATAAAAAAGCAAATTGGCTGTGAGATAATGGAACAGAATTTATTGGCTAGAATTAACATATTTAATAAAAAAAAAACAAATTGTTTGAAGTGTAAAAAATGCCGATAACAAACAGGAAATGTGAAATTTTGTTAGAGTTTAAAAAAATTAAATTTGACAGTCAGACTGTACTATCTAAACTCAACGCCAATTCTATTTGCTTATTACAGCCAATTCTGCCCTTTTTACTATGGGTAAACAATAGTGAGCAAAATGTCGATAGATTTGCTAGAAATACATTTTTGTAAACGAATTGCATCTCAAAGCGGGTGTAAATATCCATATCTCTTGAACGGATTCATTAAAATATTATCTTAAGAGTGCTGATGGAAATAAAAATTTCTGGGTCAGATAAGATTTACAGATAGTTATCGCCAAACGAAAAGTGCGCACTGACGGGTTTAAATTGACATAAAATTCGTTGACAATAATTTTCAAACAAGTTTTTCTCTATGCACACGACACTTTTTCATAAAATCTTGCAACGATATATCGACACGTATGTCTTTCAATTATTGATATATAAATTCAAAACATTTTTTTTAATTGCCCCATCACGGCCTTTACCGCACTTGAATAACGCAGCAGCCCTGTCGCATCCTTTTGATGGACATTCAATAAAAAAAAGTATACACAAGGCTCACAGGCTGTACTGTAATAAATAATATTTAAAAATACTTGCGTTGAGACAGCATTTAAACCGGCAGCTCTCATTTTCTTAAAAATTGCACGCCAATATTGATTTGGTGTCCTAAAATAATGAAAACTTCCAGAAACATATCGAAATGGCTTCCCGTCAAGAAGAAATTGATTAGCTTCATAGTCCACCGTAAAGCTATTTTCGAGGAATTTCTGTACATTTTCAAAAAAAAACCATAAGAAAAAATTTCTTTTTGTTTATACATATACCCTGCACAACATTTGATCTCATTGCCCAGCGCAATATGTTCTCGCACAGCGCGCAAAACAGTTTTTTTTTGAAAATTATTTTGCAGATATTTTTCTAGTTTAAATATTAATTTTGACATTTCGTAAAAATAGTTTAGACAATTATTCGGTCAAATGTCATTTGGGGAATATTCATACACTTTGATATAAAAATTTATACGTTTGTAAAATAATAAATCTTTAATTTTTTACATTATATAATACATCCCGAGTCGAAATTTAAGCCCTACTTTCACCCTGAATTTTCAGGGTCTATTGAGTGTTGGCAGTAGTAAAGTAGGGTCTAATTCTAATACAGTTAGACCCTACTTTGACTCCCAAAACAGGCGGAAATTTGACAATCTTCCATTTGGAGAAGCAAAGGAGGGTCTACTTCTAAGAAACCTATACCGTACTTTTAAACCTCGTAGACCCTACTTTCATACTCTTAGACCCTACATTCTAAAAGAAAATTTTAAATTATTTTTTAATGCATTACTTGAAACACTGCAAATGCAAAAAGTACTCTGAGCAAATCTTTAAATTTTTCTTTTTCTAATTGTAGGGTCTAGGAGTATAAAAGTAGGGTCTACGAGGTATAAAAGTACGGTATAGGTTTCTTAGAAGTAGACCCTCCTTTTCTTCTCCAAATGGAAGATTGGCAAATTTCAGCCTGTTTTGGGAGTCAAAGGAGGGTCTATTTTTTAAAAATTGTATTGAAATCAGACCCTACTTTACGACTGCTAAACCTGAATAAACCCTACATTTTCAGAGGCTAAGTAGGGTCTGAATTTCGACTCGGGATATATATATATATATATTAGAAAAAATTATTAAACTTTGAATATAGTTTTGGATAAAGTATTTATTTGTATTTTAGAAATTATTTTTCAGTTTTAAAATTATTAAATTGTTTTTCTTTTGACTTACATGGCCTGAATTTTGTAAATAAACGTTTGTAATTGCTTGAAAGTGCTAAAAAAATTAAAATAAACTCTAAAGAGGATGGTCATGACCTGAAAATCACCCCCCTGGATCCTCCACTGTGTACATTTAACAAATAAATTTATAAATATCAGAGTTTTTATTACCAAATTACTAGAGTCCGTTGATACTAATGTTGTTAATGTAGTGATTACTGCTAATAATGAAAAAGACACAAACAACATGATTCAATCAATTTTTCACTAAAAATATTAAAAAAGGGTACACTAAAGTAAATCTTATTTCATCAACAGTACAGATGATGGTCACTTGTTTGTACATTTAATTAAACTTTGATAAAACCAATTTATCAAGATAAAATTCTGTCGATTAAATACAAAGATGACAAATAAATCACGATTACGATAACGTTGCGCAAAGAAAATTAAATTCACTGGTCGACAAAATTAAGGTTTTTTCTTGCTACAAGAATAAATGAAAGTGATTCTTACAGGATTTGCGACGTAGATTACGAACCTGTAAGTGAAATTGTCCCATCAAGTCTCAATTTTGAGAAAAACGGGGTCAAAGTGCCAAAAAATGGCTTTTATGGCACTTTTTGAAGTACAATAAAAAAAGAACGCGACGTGATAAAAAGCTCAAATATGACTTACATGAGAGCTTAAACCCTCAACTTTAACATCCAAAAGCAAAAAACCATGTAGAAATAATTCAAAATTGTGGGGAACAACTTTTCGCTAAAATATCGCCAAAATAATATCTGTTTTACGCGCATGCGGTAAAAAGTTGTTCCCAACAATTTTGAGTTATTTTTACATGGTTTTTTGCTATTGGATGTTAAAGTTGAGGGTTCGAGCTCTCATTTAAGCCATATTTGAGCTTTTTATCACGTCGCGTTCTTTTTCTATTGTACTTCAAAAAGTGCCATAAAAGCTATTTTTTGGCACTTTGACCCCGTTTTTCTCAAAATTGAGACGTGATGGGACAATAAAATTTCACTTACAGATTCGTAATCTATGTCGAAGATCCTGTAAGAATCACTTTCGTTTATTCTTGTACCAAAATTTTGTCGAACAGTGATAAAATCAATGAATGTTTGAAAGAAATTCGGGAACTGTATTAGAAAAAGCTATAAATAGTCCAATAGTCTCTTTTTCATGTAAAGTTCATGGCACTGGCCGCAACTGTTTCTGAAATTTTCGGGAACTCGTCAAGGAATCTTGGTGCGCACCAGTCTCAACAAGTCTCACAGTCAGTAAGACTTGCGTGCCTTATATATTTATTTTATGCTGAGGTATTTAACTCGCCTGTTTAGCTCAGCTGGATAAGACGCCGGACTTTTATTCTCGGGTACGCGAGTTCTGTTCCAGCCGCCGTCGATTTTTCTCTCATATGGTTTTTTCTATTTCAGAAACTTCCAAAAAAAATAAAAATTGTATGTGACCTTCAAGGATCAATGTGTGAGTGTGTGTGTGCGCACGTGTCAAGGAGGGAAAGTGGGAGGGGGGAAGCAGAATCCATTTTTTCTTGCATTCGCCTAACTTTTCGATTTTCTTGAACAGTTCCCGACTTTTTCAAGAACAGTTTGCCGAGAAGTGGTGAAATAGTTATAATTTGTAGAGAAATAGTAAATGACATATTTAAACGAGGCAACCTTTATAGTTATCTGTGTACTACCCGCCGTATCCAAGAGTTTAGAACAAAGTTCCCGATTAATCCTCGAACTTTTTTTTTTCCGTGTAGAACAACTTTTCTGCGTACAACAGTTAAGGTAGGTTATGAGGGTGTACTGTAAACTTTTCTTTACAAAATTTAAATGTAAAATACTTTGAAAGATATTTAATTTTAAATAACATTTTAGTTGTAACCTATTGCGCAGTACAATTATTAGCATTGTTCTCTAAGAAAACAGAAGTAACAAATTTTGCATGGTTGATAAATTCCATACTGTGCGATTTTGAGGCATACTCATATTCTAAAACAATAAGCTCATTTTTACCAAGCTTTAAAATGACACCTGGTATGTACAAAGTTATTTGTGGACCAATTAATGGCCAATATCTGCCAATGTTGTATCCATTGATATAAGCAACACCTTTTCCCCATCCACTTGTATCCAGAAATGTGTCTACCGGATTTTCTTTTATAAGAAATGTTGATCTATAAAAAGTAGGTCCACGACGTAGGCATTCAGATACTGGGATTGTAGAATTTACATTGAAAAGTTGTTTTACATTTTCTAATGTGAAGCCGGTCACATTCCACGTTAATGATGTTTCTTCACTAAGGCTTACATTGAACAATCCCTGAAACAAAATATTTTCATACTTGAATATTTTATGGAAACTGGAGGCGCATGATTATTCCACAAATCTCATTTTGACCAAACTGTCATTTTACCGAATTGCATTTATCCAAACTGTTAATTTATCGAAATGTCATATTTGCGAATAGCCATTTTTGCAGATTGAAACTTTTGCGAAATTTCATTTTTACAAATTGTTATTTTTACGAATCGTTATTGTTCCTAAATGCGTCATTTTTTCAAATTGTCATTTTTACGAAATGTCACTTTTGTGTATCGCTATTTTAACGAATTGTCACTTTTGCGGATAGTCATTTTTGCGAATTGTCATTTATGCGAACTGACATTTTTTCGAATTGTTATTTTTTTCAAATTGTCATTTTTGCGAATCGACATTTTTACGAATTGTCACTTTTGCGAAAAGTAATTTTTGTGAAAATTGCTATAGTAAATCTATATATGCATACAAGTTTACTATAGCATTTTTCACAAAAATGACAATTCGCAAAAGTGACATTTCGTTAAAATAACAGTTTGGATAAATGCAATTCGGTAAAATGACATTTGGGGAATAATCATGCGCCTTGAAAATCTGAATTCGTGTTTTTAGATTTACTACTACTTTTATTAATTTACACTAAAAAAAATTTATTTGATTCAAATAACCGATTAGGTAATTGACTATTATCAATTAAATATTTAATTTAATCAAATAATATTTATTGGAGTCAATTAAATGTTGATTGGTAGTGGATCCCCTCCTTCCTACTAATTGTTCAAGTAGTGAGGTGAGAATCTCTACTGTTTGGAAATGGTGGATTTGTAGGTTTTGAAATTGTTTTGTGGATGCCAATAAAGTTGAAGAAATTTATAAAATAATGAGAATATATTATCATCTCTAAACCCCAATACAATTATCTAAATTTCCCTTATTTATCACAAAGGGATATTTAGTTACAAAGTCGATCGTAACAGCTTCAAATACAAAAATTATTGGTATAATACCACTTAATTTATACTCCAATAAATATTATTTGATTCAAGTAAATATTTAATTGATAATAGTCAATTCATCGGTAATTTGAATCAAATAAATTTTTTTTTCAGTGTAGACAATTTTAGACGCGTCAAAGAGGTCTAAACAAGACCCACTTGTACTCGAACTTGTACTCGAACTTTTCGAGTACTCGATTTGATTCGAGCTCTTGAGTACCGTAAACTAAGGGCTATTAGGAACAGATTTCAACTTTAAAGTCTTGCAACTTTTTTGTGTATTAAAATATTGCCTTGATTTTTTGTTTTTTTCTTGATCTTGGCGAGCACATTGAAGGGTTAAATAATTACCTCTATCAACTGGAATTTTAAACAAAAAAAAAGAAAAAGACGCATTATTTCGAAATTATAAAATGGGGCTATTAGGAACAAGGCGGTAAAAACCATTAGAAAACGTATTTTAAATTAAAGAAGTTATTTTTTATTGCTCGAAAGCAAACACGGAATATAAAACAAATGTAAAAACAAAACTAAAAGAGCAAATGTGAGTAGTATAGCTAGGCCGATTCTGGATAAAATCGGTAATGTAGATTCCTACTTACCGACCGCGAGGGTAAGTTACCGACCGTTGGTGGGGTATATGTAGGTAAGTTACCGACCGTTGGTGGGGTATAAGTTTCTGTCGTTAGATGGCGTTGCTTAGAAGGGTCTAATTTGCATTTATTTAAATTAGTTAACCCTTTTAATTTGCATATATTCAAATTAGTTAACCCTTTTAATTTGCATATATTTAAATATGTGGCAAAGTTACTGAGCGTTGGTAGGGTACTTGATTTGCATATATTTAAATTAGTTAACCCTTTTAATTTGCATATATTTAAATATATGGAAAAGTTACAGAGTGTTGGTGGGGTACCTGATTTGCATATATTTAAATTAGTTAACCCTTTTAATTTGCATACGTTTTCTATTGTTTATTATTTAACTTTCATTGTTAACCCTTTTAGTTTATGCAAATTCCACCCACTATCCACCCTTTTGGACGTAGAATATGTAAATACCACCCCCTCCCACCACCCACTCACCTATGTATTAGTTAACCATCCCCCACCCACCTACTTTTTTCCTTTATATATATATTTCCAATATTACCACCCACCACCACCACCCACTTAGTATAAACCAGAAATTTCAAAAATCGTATAGAGAAGCGTGAGGGATTAAGCGTTCGCGAGATACCGCGCAGGCGTTGTGGGTAGTGGGAGTGGGTGGTGGTGGGTGGTGGTAAGGCCCAGTGCGCAGCAAAAGTGCGCGTACGGTTACCGCGTTGAGTGAGTGAAAGTTTCATGCGTCAGACCTGTCTACCTGACTCTTGCAGCATGCTTCACTGGTACTACAGCACCATGGGGATAAATGTATTGTCTAAAAATATGTAAGCAAGTTTCAACTTGTCTTTTTCTAAGATAACAATAGTATTTTTTGAATATCTTTAAACAAGTTTCAACCTGCATCTTGAATAGAATAAAGACATTGTCTAAAAAACCTTCAGACAGGTTTTAACTTGCCTGTTGATAATAACAAAGACATTCCTTAAGAAACCTTTTAGTGACGTCATTTTCATGCGAGTTTGAACACGTCTTCTAAATGACTCTTCTTTTGAGGTAGTTGCGTGCGCAGTCATTAAAGTGGGGGTAAAAGAGTGGGAGTTGAAGAAGAGTGGGGTTTACGGGATATAAGGTAGGTTGGAATCAACGATTCGACACTTCTATTAAAATTTCCAGCAGCAGCAGCATCAGCAGTATCAGCAACATAAGCAGTACTAGCAGTTTTAACAACTACAGCATCATCTACTCATTTGGTACGTAAATCTCACTTCCTTGATTGAAACATTTTGTATTCCAAATTAGTTTTTTTAAATTTAATATTAAAAATCCATCTTTTTCTTTTCTTACAGATATTAAAACAATGGACTTCCAAAAAGTCAACGCCACTGGTCGCATGGAGAGATTTCTACCAACGAAGCCGCTTTCTGAGTTGACTGTAAATGAGTTATACAACGTAACTAAAATAAACAAGGTGCAGACCAAATATGGTTCTAGGATTGTAGTAGACCTGGATGCTACATTTACCACTTTTCTGCCGGCAAGGTTCGCAAAACTATTTGACGCTGACCCTACCTCCTTCACAATGATGGAAGAAGCCGTACAGTTGGAGAAGTTGCGATTAAAATATATTGGTGGCAAATTTAATGTTATTGAATTTGAATAAGAATAAATATTATAATATTATACTGTAAAAATTATGTAAATATTTAAATGCTTATAATAATAAAAAAAATTACTTTTAAATTGCTTCTTTTATTATTCTACCTTCATATTTTAAACAATTTTTAAATTAATAGAATTTTGTATAACATTGTATAAGTAAATTTTTATTAAAGTAAAAGGAAAAAAAAATTCAAGTATATAATATTAAAGGAGTAGGTATATCAAGAAAGACAACGTTTTTTAAAATTATAAAATTAATTTATTTTTATATATATGTAGAAATTCAAACTTATTACAATAGTTGTTCATAATTTTCATAAAATGATTTCAAATTAGTATTCACATCATCTACTTCATCGACACCATTTGAGAAGTTTCTCAGTTCACTCGTTACATTCAAAAACCAATTTCGAAGCTTAAATATATTGTTTACTGCACAATTTTCAGTTTGTATAATGTGATGAGTACATGTAGGTGATGAAAATTCAGTTTTAATATTCTTAAACGCTGGACAGTCAATTTCTTCTAAATTGTATACATTCATAACATACTTTTCTAACCACTGTTTTTTTTCACTACCTTTAACATAGATAGTTTTTGCTCCTCGTAATGCATCTTGTAAAATAGTTCGCACTTCATCATAACACACATCTCCAACCATCCAAGGGATTGAATGATAGTTGTTTGTTAACCACAGGTTTTCACTTTTATAACGTCCAGGTAGTGAATTCCAAGCACAAGGTGGTTCAAAAAGGTAAACTCTTGGTTGAGCATCTGACTCCAGAGGAACTATAGCCAACTCTTTGAAAATAAACTCATTGCAGGGTTTTTTAAAACCTTGAACGTCTACTATGAACTCCATTTTAGAATAGAAATGAGTATCTGCTTCAGAAATATGTCTTATATACCTCTCCACTTCACCCCCACCACTTTGTTTCCCTCTCCACTTTCTTACAATTTCTTAATAATACCACTGATTGGTTTATACTGAACTATACGATCATGTATGACGAGACAATATGCAGTTGTATCAGCAGGTATATTTTCTCTAGCTTCAAATTCTAAACGTACATCGACTGAAGACTGCTTTAAAAACTCATTTTGTTTCGAACAATCAATAACAATTAAAGGTGCTTTTGATTTAAAAGTATTAATAGCTAAAGTAGGTTCTGAATCTTTTCCATAATAAGAAGATTGAAAATTAGCATACATATCATGTAATAAAGAATACTGATTTTGATCAAAATTTAAATTTAAATTTCCATAAGGGTAAGATTGTGAGTTCAAAAAGAGTTTTACATTTGTAATATTACAATGATCAAAGTAACAGGATGTATTTTTTAGTTTATTCTTTCTTCCAGTTTGAAATCCAACAATTACATATCGTGGTTTCTCTAATTGAGATGAAGATTTGAGTTGCCACATAATTCTTGAACTTTCTGGAAGTAAAGGATACTCATACATTTCCCACGATCGGAAACTCATAGAAATTAATGGATCCTTCTCAATAAATTTTAATAATTTAATTTTATTATTGTCTGATGGTAAAATATATGGTACTAACCATTCAATTTTATTAATTGTAATTTTAAATTCTTCATTATTGTCAAGATTTCCTGTTTGAATAACAGCATTTAAATCATTTCGTGATCTTATCAAAATGAGTTCATGTTTAGCATTCATAACAATTTTCTTATAATCTTCAGCAAAACCGAAAAGCATACTAAGTGGAATTGTTACATTAAAATAACCATTTTCTATAGTCATTTTTAAATCCAAAGCAGAATATTCAAAGACACCTGCATTTCCAACACGTATAAGTTGAGAAGGAGTTAGTGAAACCAGGTTTTTTATAGTTGAAGTATAACCAACATATTTGCATCGATCAATCTCGATACCATTTAATTCATAACGAATTTCATCAAATAAGTAAGCTATAGCATTATTAATAAGAGAAACATTTTCTGTTAAAGTATTTCCATCATTCTTTGTCAAGCGTCCAAATACATGTAAGGAACTGCTACTCGGTAGAATAGATAAATCCTGATTCTGAACTATAATCCGAATTTCATCACTATTGTTGAAAGATGATGATGCATATGGTTGATGACTATGAATTTCATAATTTGCTATAGATTCATCAAAATTCACTTGAGTTGGAATGCTGAGAATTTCATCCATTTTTCTTATAACAACGACACAAAATGAATAGATAGAATTTTTCACCTCTCTTCTGCTTCTTCTTTATTTTTAATGTCTGATTCGCAGACCAAGTTTCTTCAGAAATATTTGATTCTGAGGTGTTAACACCTTGCGAGTTACATTCACACTGCTTTTCTTTACACATGTTGGTTCACTTTTATAACTACCACCAACTTTTCTTTTTTGATTGTAAATAATTCCCATTACACTGATTTTATATGTAAACGTATTGTTATTGTCTCTCCTCTAAAATTTACTAAATTACCGTCCTGATCAACTATACGCAGCTGAATATTACATATTGTCTTTACGGTGACTGGATAGTAAATGACATTATTTGGAACTTCTATGATTTTATATCCAGTAGGAACAGAAGGATAAAATTGATGTATTGTATGTACTTTCTTTCCATTAATATATGATCCTGTTGTAATATTACACTCAACACGTATAGCATTCACCTTCATTATAGATATAATTGAATCAGAAACATTAACTGTATTTGCTCCAAGATACTTGGGAGAAAATCCAAATAATTGTCCTATACCATTTTCTTTTCTGAAGTCAATTTCACGATTAGATGCAATTGTACAGTGTAATGTATTTGTATCAACCATTATTTTTAAAACAAGACCAGTGCGTCTTATTCTATGTTCAATATGCTTTCTAATATCTTCGATTTCATAACTACCTGTAGGTATTTCTACATTGAAACCATCTATATAAAATGTATTAGCACCCTTATCAATGTTGGGAATTGAGTTAAATGTAAGGAGTTCAACAAGACCAAGAACATAATTTTTGTTAGATGATAGTTCAATTGGTGGAAAGTATGAAGCCTCAAGGGTTGAAGAATTCCCTGATAACGTGAGAGTGATAGAATCATTCATGTTGAGTGTTTAGTTGTATACTGAAGCTTGAAATTGGTTACACATTCTTATATAGACTAAAGTTATTCTTCACTGTAAGTTGATTACACAGAAATTTAAGACACAAATGACCGCATATAAACGTATCAAAATTTTGATATCTTTCATGATTATATTTTATATAGCTACCAACACCTAAGTAAACAATGAGATGCAATGGTGGTGAAAGATTACCAAAACTGTCAAAGTATTCGGTTTCATTGTTCACCTTTTTATATGCAACCCAAGGAGTTCCAGGACCTTCTTTATTATCAAGATTTATTATTGCTGATTCATATTGAAATGGCCCTCCTATGGGTAATTCATTTCTCATAAAGACTCCTCTAAAATATGGTATTTTTAAACTTTTAGAATATTTTAGAAGATCATAATCACTTAGTGCACGGTGAGGTAGCTTCAATATTAGTTTTTTGATATTTTTTTCTTATTATATAATCCTTTGCCTTTGTAAGGTTGCATATAAAGGCCAAGTCCCCGTTGATATGGTTTCATGTATAGACCTTTTCCTAAAGCAATGGATTCCATAGTATGATTATGTCGTTGAGCTTCTGAAAGTTCTTTCTTAGCAACATTAGCTTCATTAACAGCTTTCACTATACCGCTAATTCCACCACTAAGCGCCCCTAAAGCACTCAGTCCAGCAAAAATTGGTACAAGAGGTAAAATACCCCCAACTTTTGAGGGTATAGGAAGAATTCGAGGTGATATAATCTTAGATTTACCGCCATACTGTTTTATAGCCTTTCTTGCACCAATCATAGCAGTTCTAATTGTATCTAAAGAGTTGTTATTAGATTTCATAGACTTTTTAGCAGCATTAACAATCTTCTTTAAAGTAACATGTTTTTTAGAAACAACCTTCATACTCTTCTTCTTCTTCTTCTTTGATTTCTTTGTCTTAATCTTTTTATATTTCTTATTAACTTTATCCCCATCCCAAATTTAGACTTGGCTTTCATTATATTAGTTACAGCTAATGCAACTGCTTTTTCACTTAATTTAGCGTCTTTAGAAACAACCCGTTCCCACGCCTTCTCAGCAAGTATTTTATCTGCAGAATTTCTTATAGCCACGTCTTTATCTTTTGAATAAGCTATATCATGATCTTTACAAGCTGCATCTAAAGGGTTTATACCAGAATCACCACGTGCAAGACGTTTTGCTAACTTCGTACCAGGTCCACAATATTGATAACCCGGGAAATGAAACTCGAATGGTAATTTATTGATTATAGTATTGAGAAAACCTTGACCATGACAAGAAATTTTTTTATTATTCTTTTTCACTTTATCATGAGTAATCATTCCTCACTCGACTGTGGTTCACAACTAACTGATTGGATACAGCTATATAAACGCTATATTTATACCTATACCTTCAGTCGATTTCAAGATGCGGTTTAATGTACAAGATGTTCAACTCCCAATAGTGAATGTTGATAACCTTCTTCCAAACAAGGATGATGGTGTAAAACGTCATGGATGTTTATTTTCAAACAGCATTCGTGCAGCTTTTTGTGGACCATCAAATTGTGGAAAGACAAATGCTCTTTTGTCTTTAATCATACATCCGAATGGTTTAAGCTTTGAAAATATATATTTATATTCAAAGTCTTTACAACAACCAAAATATCAATTTTTAGAAAAAGTTCTCAGTAAAGTTGATGGTTACTTTCCATTTAGAGAACATGAAGAAGTGGTTTCACCTAAAGACGCTAAACCAAATTCAGTATTTATTTTTGATGATATTGCTTGCGAGAAGCAAGACAATGTAAGAGCATTTTTTTGCATGGGTAGGCATGTCAACGTTGACAGTTTCTATCTATGTCAGACATATGCCCACATTCCCAAACATCTTGTTAGAGATAATATTAACTTACTAGTACTTTTTAAACAAGATGAGAGAAACCTTAAGCATGTTTATAACGATCATGTAAATACAGATATGACTTACAATCAATTTCGTGATTTATGCTCAACATGTTGGAATTCTGATAGATATGGGTTTGTTGTTATAGACAAAGACCGAAATTTAAATGAAGGAAGATATAGAAAAGGTTTCGATTGCTTTATTCAGTTATAAGTATCTATTGGTTTACAACTTTCATTAGTATAATTTTAGACATCAATATATAAACATGTTTCGGAAAGAACGAGAAACGCTTCATGAAATAGCAAAAGCAAGTGATGCTATACGCAAGAAACATCGTATACTTAAAAGTGGTAGAGAGACTGCAGAAAATATATTGAAAGAAACTTTTCAACCATTAGTTACTCCATTGGAGAAATTGGTGAATAGAAATTATAATCTAATCAAGAGTGAAAATGTATCAAAAAAAATAAAAATGGAAGAAGAAGAAGAAGAAGAAGAAGACTTTGAAACAACATTCAAGACTGCTGTTAGTGACGATGAACCATTTGATATACCTGCGTATAATAACTATACATTTGATGATCCTATATCTGAAGTAGAAGATTTAGAAAATATAAAAAGTAGAAATATAATTGATAACTTATCAAATCAAGAGTACCAAGATGTTATATATGAGCAAAACGATAGGTTAAATGATAATTTAACAGTTCAAGAGTCTTATGAGCAGAATAATATACAACAACAACAAGATTCCGACAAATTAACAAATAAATTCATAACATTATTGAATAAAAATAGAAAACAATATTTGGATATGGTTTACGGAGTGCGGAAAGTTAAAGATAGAGGTTTCATGATAGGTAATACAGAAATTAATTTTGATGGTCCTCTGATAGACTTAGGTGGAAAGAAAAAATATACTAAAACAGATGGATTACTAGAACTTTTATTTAGAGAAAAACCTAATAAAGATACTATAAGTTCAGATGATTTAGTCAACTATAAAGAAATATTACAAGCTACTAATGCACATAGAAGGAATTATAGTCCAAATAAACCTATTCGTATAAACAACAGTTTTAAATATACAAATGTTATTGCAAAGCTTTATCAGAAAACTGGAGAATCTTTACAGAAAAAGAATTTATTACCGCAATCTATGTTGGTGAAAAAAGAATCATATTCAGACTACATCTACTGGGATGATCCAAATGAACTTGTTGATCGTTACGATTACTTATAGCATCACGACAAGCTGGAAATCCGAGTCATAACAATGAAATTATGAGTATTATTGAAGAATTACGTGAAAGTAAAATTATATATTAAGTGTATGTATATAAATTTTGAATCAGTATTGTGTTGAGTATTGATGTATTCATATATACCTTAAAATGGATGACAAAAAGTTAACAGTTGTCACAGAATTACATAGACAAGCTAGAAGAAATTATCCACGTCGTAAAGTACAAATGCGTGGTGTGGATGAAACATGGCAAGCAGATTTGGTTGAAATGATACCATATTCGAAAGTTAACAAAGGATTCAAATATATGCTTACTGTTATAGATATATTTTCCAAGTATACATGGGCAGTACCTGTAAAAAGTAAATCTGGGAAAGATGTTTCTACTGCTATGAAATCTATACTCAAAGATGGACGTATACCAAAAAATTTACATACTGATAGAGGCAAAGAATTTTATAATTTAATATTCGAGAATTTAATGAAATCATATAAAATTAAATTGTATTCAACATATAGTAATTTAAAGGCTTCAATAATTGCAAGATTTAACCGAACACTTAAAAATATGATGTGGCCGCAGTTCAATTTAAGAGGAAATTATAAATGGGAAGATATATTACCATCTCTAATTTCAAAGTATAACAACCAGAAACATCGAACTATTGGTATGAAACCCAAGGATGTCAGGAAACAAGATGAAAAAGAATTATTGAAACGCATCTCAAAACAGAGGAAAATTTTAACTAAAAGAGCAAAATTCAAAGTTGGTGATAGAGTTCGAATAAGCAAGAATAAACATATTTTTGAAAAAGGATATACACCAAACTGGACAACTGAAATATTTACCATCTCTCAAGTTAAATCAACAAAACCAGTAACATATAAGTTGAAAGATTATCAAGATCAACCCATCGAAGGTGGTTTCTATGAAGAAGAAATTTCTAAAGTGAAATATTCAGATATATATCTCATAGAAAAAGTTCTCAAGAATCGTCGTGATGAAGTCTTTGTAAAATGGTTAGGTTTTGATAATTCACATAATAGTTGGATAAAAAAATCAGACATGTAATAGTTTATTAACTTTTAGAAAAATTAAAGTTAACTTTTAGAAAAGTTAAAGTTAACTTTTAGAAAAGTTAAAGTTAACTTTTAGAAAAGTTAAAGTTAACATTTAGAAAAGTTAAAGTTAACTTTTAGAAATTTTTAGAAATGGTTTAAGAATTTATTTTTACTTGTGTGAGTTATAAAATCAGTATTACTATTTAAATTTAATTTAATATTAAGTTAATATAATATTGAATAATATGTAAGCTAATTGTATAAGGTTTTATTAAATAAATAAAGTAGACATAAAATTGGTAACAAATTTTTGGTTTATTAATAATCTTCATATTTCACCCATCCAATCTTTTACAATATATATATAATACTATAATACTATAATATAAATCAATATAACATCTAATATATAAATACGTAGAATATATGAAACAATAAATATTTAAACTTCTAACATCACAACATCATTATTATCACAATCATTTTCATCGTTTTTGATTTTATAATGTCCCCAAGCAAGAGTGTCTGTACTGTTTTCTAATAAATATCTTTTATCGTCATAAGGACTCAATGCTATCTTTGTTTGTTTTAGTGTATATACATTGTGGAGTTTTGATCTTATAGAATATTGTACTCTAGTTTGTATTTTAATGTTCTTTAGACAGTACATGTAATCATCGAAAGAAATAGATTTTTTCACAACTACCGTCTTGACACCTTTTGCTTTTTTCATAAAATCTTCTCCATCTACACGAATACTATACATTTTACTTCGTAAGCCAACAAATTCTGTTATTATTCGTCCATTACACTCATCTTTTATGAGTCCTAAGACTTTTTTGTTAGCTTGCGGAATTCCATATATATTATCAGCAGGATAGTCAGATGTATCAAATTTACAAATATCTGCTTTCATATCAGAGTAGATATCTGTACATTTAATTTTATAAATAAGGCTGTCAGTATCAGTGTAGAGCAATTTACAATTTTTACCATACTTGTTTCTCATATATTTATAATGAAAATAAAAATGTATCAATGTTTTAGATATATCCAAAACGCTAAGTCCAATATAGATGGGTTTGTTCATGAGCACTTCAGTTTTGTTCAGCTCCACAGCAACCAAGTTTTCATTGAAAATAGCTCGTGTGTGGAAGTTTGGTTTTGAAATAAGAGCCTCTGCTCCATACCTACCCTCCCATTTTGTTACAAGTTTTACATCAACTCGTTTTCGTACATTCTCCATTGTCTTGCCATAAACTGCATTGTTCATGAGTTTGAAAAGATTTTTTTCAAACTCATTTTTGGCATCAGTTCGCATCTTGGTATTAAAATCGATATACTCCTTCAACCATGGAGATTGTTCAAATTTTAAAACTCGATGAATTTGAGTAAGTTTAAGACCACTCTCTATTGCTTGTTTAAGTGCACGATAATGGAGAATATACTTTTGTTTTGGTAGGAGGGTAGTGAGCAATTTCTCTTGTTTCGATCCAGGTGGCTTTGAGTGTTCTGGACAAAATGGTAAGTCACTATGACTTTCATGTAAATAATGCGGATATTCTAAATCAACTTCTAATATATAACCAAAATCTGAATCATTACCGATATTAAAGTTAAAAGACCTATCTACGTCTTTTACCCACTCAAAACCACCATAGGGAAGTGCTTGAATCATAGCCCAACCATAAAGGTTATTAGCATCCAAATATACGATGTAAGATGAATCTTCGTTTTGATTATAATTTTTCATATACAGATTATTGGCATGAGCATATCTGTTTGAACATTGGCTTATCCCCCTCTAATGCCACTTTCAACAAACATAACCATATCAATATCTGTAAGAAGTTCCAACTTTACATCTGTATATTTTAACATGGCATCCCAACTAAGTCCAGGTGTTGTATAATAATAAGCTGGATCTAATTCATATGCTTTAAGACATTGGTCTCTGAAATTCTCAAAAACATCTGCGAGTAGTAAAATATCAGTTTTCATGTACAAATATACATACTCGTAGAGATATTGACAATTAAAAGCAGACCAAACCCTTTGTGCATGACGATAATCTTCATCACTTACATGAGAATCATTAAGGGTACTGTAAAATTTTCTCTTTTGGCGGTAGTTGTGTCTCGTTTAATTTCGATCTATTGTCTAAATACTCATATGGAAAAATTCCTTTGCGTGTTAATAACTGGTCTCTAACCTTAGTATCTCCCTGACTAATAAATTTTTTACAAATGTGACATTCATTAATTATTTGAAAAAAATACTCTTGCTTATCACTTAAAACTTCCATCGGAATGATAGTTTTAAATATAGGCTCAAGTCTCTCAGCAACTTGTTTCAATTCACGAGCAAACCATTTCGCTGCATTTTCTTCATCAATGGGAGATGCCTTTGTAGATGGATTTTGTATTTGTTACATCTTTGTTCACTACATTTGAAGATAATATCCAATACTTAAAAGTTTATGGTTTTGAATAATTTCTGTATTACCTCCCACAGATGAAGAATGTGTTTTAGGAAGTAATAAGCTTTCGCCAGTCTGCATATATGATAAATGGAGCACGCTCCTTATTTAAAATATTTTTAAATTCGAGTTTATTTTTTTCTGGGTGTGGTAAAAATAATTTTCGTTTTATTTAAAAGGGAACAAGTTAAAGTAATGTGTAGAAAGTTTATCTTGACTATGAAAATAATGCAAAACAGCGATCGCCAAATATACTTCTTATGTTCCTTTTGTGATAACTGAGAGCTAACAAGTCGTGATAAATTTCTAATCCAAACATAATGATACTTAGTTTTTGCTTATCCACCTCATGATTATTGTAATTGTCTTGAATTAATAAAAGATTAACATGCTTTTCTTTTTTGATTGAAGTTATATGTAGTGGAACTACATTAAATTCATCATTCTTTGAACGTTTGTTTCCTTTAGGAATTTCAAGACCATATACATTAATAGAAATAGGGTTTTGTTTTTCAAATTTTGAAATATTAGAAACAGAAACGGGGAAGTTAATTCCCCCTTAAAATTTTAAACATTTTTATATTGTATATAATTTTTAATATAATTGGGATTACTATGAGGTGGATAGAGCGCGGGAAGTATCGACCACTTGAAGCATTCATTATCATTGTTCCGAACATTAATGCAGCTTTTTTTTCGTTGAATAAACTGAGGTAAATCTATAAAAGAGACGCCATTCATGGGATTGTATCTATTAAAATTACATCTAACTTTGAATTGATCAAGTCGCCATTGGAATCTTTTTCTCAAAATCTTTACAAAGGCGAAGCGTTACTTGTTTAAAATTTTCATTATACAAAACATCTAAAGGAGTTGTAGGAAAAATTTCTTTCGTACTAGCAATGAAGGTTTTTGTATCAAAAACTGTAGTTTATCAGGTAGAACTTGCTTATACATAGCAACAAAAACTGTGTATACTTTTAATGGACCATCTCTTAATGCTGCTCGTTCTACCTGATCTTTAAAAACTGAATAAGCATTCATCTAAGAACTCATTGACATCTAAATGTGAAATATTCATAATCTTCCATCTTGAAGTCTATTGTTAAAAGCCCTGTTATAACTACCCATTTAATTTTTCATTTGAGTTATCTAATCCAGCTCCATGTTGTTTAGTTTGTACAATTTCTATAATATTATCTAAATGGCCTTCATAATAATAAAGAATTATAGTTTAGCTAAAACAACTTTATTTTATGAAGCCAGTTGATAATATATAGAAACTTGTACAAAATACCAAACCTG